>NC_071268.1:26515993-26563493 GCF_023375685.1 Ictalurus furcatus
ATATTAAAACGTCTCCTCCCCTGTATCCACGACTAGACGTTTTTATGTTGCGCACCTGACGTGTCGTTACTATGGAAACAGTAAGGTATTAGAATGAGCAGACGAGTGTTAATATTGATGCAAGGCCGTGATGTGCGCTGAGCTGAGCTGCGCCGCTGTGGGGGCGTGTAAGGAGTAACGCACTTCAGGCGGAGCTGTGTTAGGAAAATAATCCACGCCTGGGTGGTGTGAGCGTTTCAGCACCAGGAGGGTGAATACCGCTGTGACAGGGTTTGAGGTTTCTGTGATAAAACTGATGTTTGAGATGAATGAGATGATAATCGTGTGTGTGTGTGTGTGTGTGTGTGTGTGTGTGTGTGTGTGTGTATGTGTGTGTGCGCGTGTGTCAGTGGTTATGCTGCGGTGCCCATGGGCCGGACAACTGGAACCAGAACATCTACTTCAACTGCACGGAGCTGAACCCGAGCCGAGAACGCTGCGGCGTTCCCTTCTCCTGCTGCATCAAAGACCCGGCTGTGAGAACCTTCTCCACACGCACACACACACACACACACACACACACACACACAGAGAGAGAGACACACGCTCTGGGCGTCTCCACCCTATCTCTGGAAGCATAGTGTATCCAGAGTGGGTGGAAATAAGTGTGTGTGTGTGTTTAGATTGGAATGCAGAGAGTCACCTGAGCCTGGAGGGTTAACGGAAAAACACACACACACACACCCACTACACACTATATTTGAAAATCACAATCATTTCAAAACACACAGCACATTCTAGTCTTCTAGTTTCCACCTTTGTTCATTCTTTCTTTCTTTCTCTCTCTCTTTTCATTTCCTTCACACGCTACTTCCTTTCTTTCTTTCTCTCTTTTCATTTCCTTCACACGCTACTTCCTTTCTTTCTCTCTTTTCATTTCCTTCACACGCTACTTCCTTTCTTTCTCTCTCTCTTTTCATTTCCTTCACACGCTACTTCCTTTCTTTCTCTCTCTCTTTTCATTTCCTTCACACGCTACTTCCTTTCTTTCTCTCTCTTCATTTCCTTCACACGCTACTTCCTTTCTTTCTCTCTCTTCATTTCCTTCACACGCTACTTCCTTTCTTTCTCTCTTTTCATTTCCTTCACACGCTACTTCCTTTCTTTCTCTCTCTTCATTTCCTTCACACGCTACTTCCTTTCTTTCTCTCTTTTCATTTCCTTCACACGCTACTTCCTTTCTTTCTCTCTTTTCATTTCCTTCACACGCTACTTCCTTTCTTTCTCTCTCTTCATTTCCTTCACACGCTACTTCCTTTCTTTCTCTCTTTTCATTTCCTTCACACGCTACTTCCTTTCTTTCTCTCTCTTCATTTCCTTCACACGCTACTTCCTTTCTTTCTCTCTCTTCATTTCCTTCACACGCTACTTCCTTTCTTTCTCTCTTTTCATTTCCTTCACACGCTACTTCCTTTCTTTCTCTCTCTTCATTTCCTTCACACGCTACTTCCTTTCTTTCTCTCTTTTCATTTCCTTCACACGCTACTTCCTTTCTTTCTCTCTCTTCATTTCCTTCACACGCTACTTCCTTTCTTTCTCTCTCTTCATTTCCTTCACACGCTACTTCCTTTCTTTCTCTCTTTTCATTTCCTTCACACGCTACTTCCTTTCTTTCTCTCTCTTCATTTCCTTCACACGCTACTTCCTTTCTTTCTCTCTCTTCATTTCCTTCACACGCTACTTCCTTTCTTTCTCTCTTTTCATTTCCTTCACACGCTACTTCCTTTCTTTCTCTCTCTTCATTTCCTTCACACGCTACTTCCTTTCTTTCTCTCTTTTCATTTCCTTCACACGCTACTTCCTTTCTTTCTCTCTCTTCATTTCCTTCACACGCTACTTCCTTTCTTTCTCTCTCTTCATTTCCTTCACACGCTACTTCCTTTCTTTCTCTCTTTTCATTTCCTTCACATGCTACTTTCTCTCTCTCTCTCTTCAGTTCCTTCACACACAACTTCATTTCTTTATTTCTCTCTCTCTCTCTCTTCATTTCCTTCACATGCTACTTTCTCTCTCTCTGTCTCTCTCTCTCTCTCTCCTTCTCTCTCTGTCTCTCTCTCTCTCTTCAGTTCCTTCACACGCAACTTCCTTTCTTTATTTCTCTCTCTCTCTCTCTTCAGTTCCTTCACACGCAACTTCCTTTCTTTATTTCTCTCTCTCTCTCTCTTCATTTCCTTCACATGCTACTTTCTCTCTCTCTCTCTCTCTCTCTCTCTCTTCATTTCCTTCACATGCTACTTTCTCTCTCTCTCTCTTCAGTTCCTTCACACGCAACTTCCTTTCTTTATTTCTCTCTCTCTCTCTTCATTTCCTTCACACGCTACTTCCTTTCTGTCTGTCTTTCTTTCTCCGTCTGTTTTTTTTCTCTCAGCTCCTTGACAGTGTGTTTCCTTCCGAAAATGAGAACCTCCTCTTTGGACAGAGGTGTGTGTGTGTGTGTGTGTGTGTGTGTGTGTTTTTTATCTCTGCAGTGCTGAGTGCCCACCCGTCTATGTCCTATTGATCCGTTTTCCTTCCAGTCGTCGTCTGTACGAGTCTCCCAGGCACAGCGCTGACGCTCTGAAGGCCTGTTCACACCGTTTCTCGCCGTGTTTTTATTTGCGTTCACGCGTTAAACACGAGCGACGCGCTGAATGAAAGTGCAGATTCACTCCCTGACAGTAGATGGCGCTTATTGAAAAGCAGAAATACCCCGGTGCACAAGGTGGCGCCGCACGACTTATCGTTTCACTTAGAATCACTCCTCAACACTCTCGTAGTCTCTGTGGCGTCGATCGTAACGCTCTCGGCGTTCAGACACCAAAGACGCCAGCAGCTCGACGTCCATCTCGCTACTTGCTTCCTTCTTCTTCGTTGGTAAGACAGTTTTGTACTCGAGCGCCACCGAGTCGTACTTTTATGTAACTCCAGCGGCTCCGTGCACGCAAACAAAGGCGCGAATCTCATCGGTCCCCTCGACGTCGAAAAAAAAAAAAACAGCCTCTTTGACGCCGCGCGTTTTACACGTGGGTGTGAACACACTCATTGACCGCCATTAGGGCGTTAAACAGAGCGCTGTCTGAGCGGAAAACATCCCGGTGTGAACGGCCTCGACTCTGCACCACGTGTAGGGTTTTAACTGTAGGGAACGTTGATAAAATTCTGTCCTGTGGTGAGACGGGAGGACTTCAGGTTCACGCGTCACCCCACCGGATCACCCGTGTCGGATTTTAGGAATTTCACTTGATTTGAAAGGGAAAAATGACAGAGACGATCATCAGATTATGTAATAATAATAATAACAATAGTGGCAATAACAATAGTTATTATTATTATTATTAATTTTGTTGTTGTTGGGGGGGTTTTTGTGTTAGTAAACATGTAATAATGTGTATCAGGAGTGACCGTGTGGTTCTCTACTCCTTCCAGGAAGATGTTCTGAACACCCAGTGTGGATATGACGTGCGGCTTGAAGCAGTAAGTACCATACCCTTCATCATCATCATCATCATCATCATCATCATCATCATCATGTCTCCTACAGGTTTCCCATAATCACCTTGGTTTTAAAAACACTTCTCAACCTTTTAAATCTAATCCATTGAAATAACCTTGTCTAGTGTAGTATATTGTTTTGTGGGATTTGGTCTTTTTTTTTTTGACTTTACGATTGGGACTACATGTAGTGATGTAGTGGAGGCGGGGCTTGTTCATAATCATACATCCTACAGTGTAAGCGTACTGTTTTAGAGGCCGGGTGATGACGGGCGATGATGACAAACTGGGGAAACCTGTATTTATTTATTTATTTATTTATTTACATTAACCAGCATCGAATACGGAAAATGAATCCTATACCAGAAGCCGAGCTCGTGATCTTTCTTGGTATCCCTGCGCTGTTCAGTTCATTCAGAAGGTGTTGATTTAATTTTCTAGAGCAGCAGCTCTGACAGTAGTCAAATCACAGCTTTATATTAACGTGGACTCTCTTGTGAACGATCAGACGAGCCAGGAAGCGCCGTTTTTTTTTTAACGCGGAAGACAAGCCCGTTAACGGCTTTAAAATAAACATGCTATTACAAAGGGGGGGAAAAAAGTGATCGTTTTCCGTAAGGAGGCATTTCTTTATGTGGATCATTTTTATCTGGAAGGAGTCTCCAGTGTCAGCGCTTTGTAACAGCTGCATTCTTTTGTCTTGTAAACCTCAAGAGAGAGGCTGGTGAGAGAACGACCGTTAAACGTAAGTATAAACGGATACAAACGATGTTGTGCTTCATGATGATGTTTTGGTAGATTGCTGTCGTGTGGTATAAGAGGAATAAAGCACTCCAGGATATGCCGTTATAGGAAAAGCATCAACGTCAGAGTAGTAACAGTGACTCTGCTTGATGTTGATTATTTTCCCGTAGCACCGTCCCCCGTCCCAGGTGTTTTATTCCTTTAACTTATTGTACAGATGGAGCTTTTTAATTGCGTGCGTTTCCGTGTACGATCAGGCGTGTTTCAAACGCCCGTAATTTCACCGATACAGCGCTCCGTCATCTCGCCAGGGCTAAACGTGTAGCAGGTCACGCTGTACGAATTTGCATTGTAAATCAATTTGTTTGTGACACCACAAACCGAGGTCTTCTACAGAAAGCGCTCGGAAGGTTGTCCGTGTTTCCGAAGGCCGCTGCCCTCAATCCCGTACTGAGCTACCATCCGTACGATAATAATACGTGCTGTTTATAGAAGTCATTGTACAGGGACGTGTTTAATGCACATTTTGTTACACACACACGCACACACACACACACAGAGTGTGCACTGACTCCACCCTTAGGGGGTTAAAGTGCAATAATTGAGCGCTTTAGCTCATGGAGCAGAGCCCTGTAATAACAGTTTGAGCTCGTCAAGGTGATAATTAGCTTCCCGTTTTAGGCAGAGGAACACGGCGCTCTGTAATCGGGGATTCGGAGAGCTACGCCAGGCCTCGCTGCTCTCCGTCGGTACGGGCGTGGTGACAGCCGAGGCACCCCGCCAGCCCCGTTACCATGGACGCACTGTCCGAACGAGCGTGTGGTTTAGGAGCACTCGGATTTAACCTAAAAAAAAAAAAAAGAACAGGAATAATGTTAGATGAAGTAGCGATGTGGAATGTTAAAGGTTAAAGTCACTCGCGCTGCGTGTTGAGCGCGACCTGATTATTAAAGCGTTTCTATAGCAACGGCTCGCTCTCCGGGACCGAATCGAAACGTTTACGGGAGGAGTCTCCAGCGTGAGCGCTTTGCGACGTTGCGTTTGTACTCGTACGGTTTATTTATTTATTTATTTGTTTGTTTGTTTGTTTATTTTTCCCCCCAGCGTAGGAAAGTCTCCTTCTCTTATTAACGTTGCGTGTTTTTTGGTCAAAAATCGTGAGCGTGCTGTTCGCTATAGCTATACTGCTGCTATAGATGACACGTTGTAATAACTGGCAAATTGCTGTAGTGTAAGAGGAATAAAACACTTTGAGAC
Source organism: Ictalurus furcatus (assembly GCF_023375685.1). Lineage (NCBI taxonomy): Eukaryota > Metazoa > Chordata > Actinopteri > Siluriformes > Ictaluridae > Ictalurus > Ictalurus furcatus. The sequence continues at coordinate 26,521,505 of NC_071268.1, forward strand.
ATGCACGATTGGGAAGATAATCAGCTTTGGGGTTGTCAGGGTAGCTCCGCGTCATCACACCACCCCGTCTTGTCTGTGTTTTTCGTGCATATTTAAACATAATAAGAGTAATAATAATGCAGCGTGAGGCGGTTTAGCGGATCAGTGGTTAGGATGTTCGCCTCGCACCTCCAGGGTCGGGCGTACGAACCCCGCCTCGTCCCTGTGCGCACGTTCTCCCCGTGCTTCGGGGGTTTCCTCCCCCACTCCAAAGACCTGCTTTGCTTTTTCTGCATTAGCTGCGATGTCTAGCCTGTACTGTGTTTCGGACCTGCTGAGTGAAGCTCGTTAGCGGTGTCTAGCGACTATAAAAGCTCTAAATGTCTCGTTTGGGTCTTGGGCTGAAAAACACCGCTAGAGGATGTGATTCTCTACAAGTTCCACGTGACAAACGGATAAAATACGGATGGAGATATTCCCGAAATGGTTGGCTGTTAGAGGTGAAGCGCGCGATTTATCGACGTGTTTATGCGTTTAATCCCGTCCCTGATCTGTAACCGAGTCTGTATGTTTCAGTAAAGCCTGGCCGAGGGATGTTTTTCCTAAGCGACTATGTGTTTTAATCAGGCAGTACTCGCTCGTCGTTGTAGTTCTGGCAGATATGAGTCATTCACTTTCCGTGAGTAATCTGGTATACGGGCCATGGAAAATGTCAGAAGAGTGGAAACCGTGCAGTTCCTTTTGAATCGTTTGTATCCTGTTAGTCTAGTGTGTGTTTTTTTTTTTGTTGTTGTTTCTGCCTGGAAGGGCGTGGGGAGGAAGCGGCAGACAAAAACAAAAGAAAAAAAGCGCACAAAGAGACTCCCGGAATAAGATTTAATTTCATAAGAAGTAATTGTGTAACACACGGAGGCGGTTTCTACGTCGTGTAGCGAAACGTGCAGAGTTTCGGATTTCTGTAAGGCTTGCCGTGTAGTTTTACAGGAGTGTGTTCTCAGCGCTGTATCCCGAGGCCGAGCGCAGCGTGGGAGAGGAAATCGGAGACGGATTAAAAAAGCCACCGTGTTTTAAAAAGGAGAACTGAATGGTGTCCCCGGGGGCAGTCACTTCCCTGTCGTCTCATTGGTTCTCCAGCACATCCTCTCGACGTCACGTTGGCCCGGCCGTGGACTTTTTCAAGGTCCTTTATGTCATCCGTCAAAACAAAGAGACTAACCCCGGGCCGGGCTGCGGCTCATGGCTCGTGTGCGGCCTATTTCAAAATGACGGGGTTTAAATGTTTTATACGTGTTTAGTTTTTGTCTTTTTTACGATGTGCTCAAAAGACCAGTTCAACCAAAGAAATCGGTACTCCTTTAACCCGAAATCCGCTTTCTGACGCTATGAGCCAGACGCTGCATGGCGTGAGGGTGATTCCACATGTTCGGCGTGTAGTCCGTCCGAGTCGAACCCCGACGCGGTTTCCTCTGCGGCGCGGTTCTGCGCAGGTGATCCGAATACCCGGAATGCAGACTCGCTCTGAAACGCAGGCATTGTAATATCTCGAGTCGTGTAAAAGTCATCGCGGCTTCACGGAGCTCGCAGTCGCGGTCCGCCCTCGTGAACGCACTGCGGGACGTCAGCTCGGCGTTACGTAGAGTGGCGAGGTCAGCGGGAAGACGTCCGTCTGCTGCCGCTCGCTGTGTTTAAACTCGTAATCCTGTAATCTGCTCGTCATCTCCGCATGGAGCCGGCTCTGTCAACTCAGCGTGTCGGAGAAGCTGCGCGTCCTCGCTCCGATTATCAGCCGTCCTGCTGCTCCTGCACAAAGAAACATGATCTCACACACACACACACACACACACGCAGACTTATTAAATAAAAGATGCAGTTTTCCTCTCAAATGTCCCCACACGGTCAGAACGGTCAGATTTTCCTATCTTTGTGGGTTCGTTTGGTCTCCCACCAAGATGTCAAAATATTCTCGCACACACGACCGCACACACGCGTTCTTGCTGTCATAGAGATCTCATGTGTGTGATTTTATTTATTTTTATTTCATTTATTTTCCAGGAGCTAGATCGACAGAAGTACATCTACACCAAGGGGTGCGTGGGGCAGTTTGAAAAGTGGCTGCAGGACAACTTGATCATCGTCGCCGGCATCTTCGTCGGTATCGCACTTCTACAAGTAAGAATCCGTCCACGTCCTGACCATCATCGTCTTTAATACAGATCACGTCTCGATCCGTTCGTACCGAGCCTAAACCGGACGCCCTTTCTTCACAGGCACGTTACGGTTAATCTGATCTACAGTTAAATGAGAGCGCAGAGCGTGGTTTTAGTCTCCACGTTGCCATAACAACCAGCTTTCCGGCTTACCGGTCACGCCGCCGCCGAGTTTTGAGAACTATTTAGACGTCCGTATCGGGTAGAACGCCTTACCTCGTGCTTTACTAACACAAGACATAACGGTTTTCTAAACATTATGTTCTAACTATTATTATTATTATTATTATTATTATTATATATTTAATTTCTGGTGATTATTAAACTCTGAGCTGTTGTGAGGTCAGTTCACGTCCCGCATCTGCTGCAGAGTATTATTCTAACTTCACAGTTAGTTATTTTCAAACAGATTAAAATCTTTAACATGAACCGTGTTTCTTTATTCCAGCTTTTTATTATTATTATTTCTTTCCAAGGAAGAACAGCGAGTGGATTTGATCTTTTCGTTCCTGTAATATTGTCTTTAATTGTCTACCACTGCCTTGTGTATTTTGCAGTGGTAGACTAGGTTATTATACAAGTAAATATATATATATATATATATATATATATATATATATATATATATATATATATATATATATATATATATATAATATATATAAAAAGAAAACCCATTTCAAACCACCCCTAATATAATTTTTGACCTATCAAAACTTCTCGCACATAGAAAAAGACCGTGTATGGAAAATAACGTAGGGTTACTCGCTTGTTGCTGTAGTAAGAAGAAGGCTTTATCTGTCATACATTACAGTACAGAGAAATTGCTCTCTTTGCACAGGAAGTTGGAGTCAGAGCGCAGGGTCAGCCGTGATACGGCGGCCCTGGAGCAGAGAGGGTTAAGGGGCTTGCTCGAGAGCCCTCCAGTGTCAGCTTGGCGGTGTTGAGGCTTGAACCCCTGACCAGTAACCCAGAGCCTTAAACCAATGAGCCACCATTCAATGGACCTAAAAGGCCACTTTTTGCTTCCAGTAACAGAGATTTCAAGCTCGAAAGTCAGGGTTAATATATAACCAGCTCATTAATTCACACAGACCTGACAATGGTTCACTATCGGATTAATATCTGATTATCGGTCCCTTTTCATTTATAAACGCAGGCCGAAGGGGGCTAATACTTTTACACTGCGAAACAGACGGGCTAGGTTTATGGTAGGTTTACTTGATAAAAGTAGTGCCTGAATGCAGCTACAAGGTAGGTAGTGGAGGTCTGGAGGAAACCTACCAAAGTTGAAGTCTCTGTATTGTAGCACCATGTTGTTGCAGATGATGATGATGAGGTGCAGGTTAATGAAACGCTGCCCCCTGCTGGACACACTGCCGTATTACACAGATCACCGTCCTAATCTCTCGGCTTGTGCCGTGTGTCCACAGATCTTCGGCATCTGCCTCGCCCAGAATCTGGTGAGTGACATCAAAGCGGTCAAAGCCAACTGGTGACGCCGGGCCGTGGACGGAGAGGTGAAGCCGAGTGACCTCTGCGTGTTTTAAAAAAAAAAAAAAAATGTAAAAAATTTTTTAATTATATTTTAAAACCCCACAGAGCGGAGATTCATGTTCTCACGTTCTCATGGAGCTTTACACGCACACTGACGTTCCAAATGAACCGACTCTCCGAGTTGTTATATTTCTTTTCTTTTTTTTCTCTTCTTATTCTTCCTCTTCCCTGTTCTTAATGCGGAGGAGGGCGGAGCCTTTCTATGCATGTGGGTTCCTGTGGAAAACTTTCTGGCTCCTATGCACTTGCGGACTATTAAAACAACGTCGACGCTCAGACGGAGAGAAACGGATGTGTACGGAGCCTTACCGCGACGCACACCGTGTGGACGAGGGAGTACACGTCGCAGAGCCGTCCAGCCAGGCGACATGCGACGCGGCTTCCTTTCTTTCAACCGCTACAGTCAGAGAGTCACGGAGGACCTTTTATAAAGCCGCGTGAGATTCTACGTTAACATCCGGCTTCCGTGTCTCTTTAAAAAAAAAAAAAAAAGATATATATTTTTTTTGTATGTAATTTTTTTTTGTTCAGCTAGAATATAATAGTGATATGCTAACATTAAACAGATCCTGTTACAGTATGAACGATGCTGCTTTAACTCGTAGAGGACTATAAACCGCTATACTAACCGAGTAATATTTTACCTTTTTAAACCAAGAGGGAGAGTCCACTGAAATCCATTTCAAGAGCCAACCACTATGCCGTCCTTCACCTCCAGCACGTTTATCCTTCTACACGACGCCCTGCTTACACACGCACAACTTGACATCCTTCCACATAACGACATGCACACGACGGGCTTCATTTAACCATCTTTAATAATCCAAGTCGAACTGAACCGAACGTCCCCTGCCGGATTTATAGAGGTTTCAATCGTACGCGTCGGTCGATACCGCTCGGACGTGGTTTACCGAGCCTGTTCGTGGCGTACCCGATTACCATTTAGCCACACCCATAAAACCCCATAAAAGGAAGGTAAAAGAAGAGCGCCTCATAAAATCTTACACCAGTGTAGCTCGGCCATCGCGGCGCCTCAGCGACTATACGCCACTATAAACGACTCCTCCTTTTATAAGGCGCCATTACTTTTCTCTCTCTCTTTTTTTTTTTTTTTTTTTTTTTTCTTTTTAAGTTGATTTTCACTTATTTACAAGCAGTGCATTTATTCAGATCATTACTCTAGGATAACCGGGTTTCACTGCGTTTTTAAAAAAAGAAATAGAAGTGCGTCACTGAAATAAATACGAGAGTTAAGCTCGACTGCGTGACCCGTAAAGAAAACGGCGGTGACTCGTGGCTGTTTCACGAAACTGCTTACAGAAGTGTCCTCCGAGTCTGTTGTTCCGTAAGTGCGTGCTCTCCTCCCTGCCTCAGAGACTCCGTCCACGTTTGTTTTTAAGCAGCAGGCACTTTCATACACATCAGGGATCAGTTTTTTTGTCTTCTGCACAGTTCGTCCAGTATTTCTCAATCGAGAGCATTTTTTTACAGAGCAAATCCTCCGGATTTAGCGCACCACTATAATGTGGCTGATGTATTGGTGATGATGATGATGATGATGATGATGCCGTCCATACCCAGGCGTTCAAGAGAGCAAAATTGTCCGCGTGAGGCGCATACACTCTCTCTCTCTCCCTTGTCAATCACCGTGACACTAGCCAATCCTGGGCATGTGTCAGTTCATGTATGCGGAAGAAGGTAGATAGCACTTTCCTAAGAGCGCCCGTCCTCCACCTATACACCCCCGCCCCCCCCGCCCTCCCGAAGAAAAAAAACCCAAGACCAAAACAATTTGTAGTCATACAAGTAGGAAGACGTATTATTTTCCGCAGTAATAATCAGTGTATAATATATATTTATACATTTGATTATTACACACACACACGTAGCCTTAACATGGACGTGTTTTTTATTTTTTTGCCTGCTAGGATTTTCCTAGCAACGTTGGCACATCTTTAAGTATTCTCGAGGAACGTTTACCAGCGTTCTTCAACCTGTAATAAGCATCTACCGTCTCATAAGATCGTACACCGTGCCACGCCGCGTGTGTGTGGAGTCGATCGCGTGATGATGTAACGCCAGGCGCTTATCGAATGCTAAACCGGAGGCCGTTAATATTACGATTTTTACTTTAACCTCTAAATAAACCCCGTGAGAAACGAACTCAAGACTCCAAACTCCGAGTACGTGTGGGATCAAGGAACTCGTTTGTTTTGGGTTTTTTTTTTTATCCGTTAATGCCATGTAAGTCTGCACACTTGTCTAGACATTGGTATGTAGGGACCATGTATACCGTACACACTCGTACACACACGTAGCTGCTTTCTAGCCTCCGTAAAGCACTGCAGGAGAGTGTGTGTAGATATACACATGTATACGCTCAGGCATCTTATTTCCAGAGAAGTAGAGGCGTCACACAGCAGGGAAGGGTGTGGTGTAGGAGTTTTATTAAACATGGCTGCATGCCGGTAGCGTCGCCGAGTGAGGTGAACGTCGTGCATGCGCTTATTATTATTATTATTATTATTATTATTACTTTTTAAACCGCTCACGTCAGACGGCGTACACACGGAGCGCGGCGTCCGGCGTATCTCGAGTTCTCAGTGTTCTGTCCGTCGGAGAGGCGGAGACTTTTACGCGCACGCACGCACGCACGCACACACAAAGCCAACGCCGTTAATTCAGACACGTGCTCATTCCTGTTTTGTTTGCGGAAAAGTGGCCTTTCTCTTTTTTTTTTTTCTTTCCGAGTCGTATCATTCCCCACGTGGAAAGCTGCGCGTGACGAATGTACCGCGTTTCCACGCCGAACAAAGCACGCGTGAATTTCTCGCGAAACGTTAACGTGTCACGTCTTGATCACATTCCATTAATCATACCTCATTATAGCTGTGTGTAGATATTCACACTAGAGCCCCAGAGAGGTGACAGAGTTCACAACATTAAAGCTACATTTCATATGTTCTGTAAGTAAGTGCCCCCCATCCCCCCCCTTCTCCTGCCCCCCCCCCTCATAGACTCCTTACACGTTTGTTTTTAAGCAACAGGCACTTTCATACAGGTCAGGGATCAAATGTTTTGTTTTCTGCCCGGTTCATCCTGTATTTCTCAACAGAGAAGATTTTAAAGCTCCACTGATTTTTTTTTTTTCTTTTCTTTCCCCTTTACGTTTACATACCTGGCCTGGAGGAGAAAACCGGTTTTCCTCGTCTGGCGTTAGATCCAGCCTCCGGATTTAGCGCGCCACATTATAAATAGGAAATAAATAAATGAATAAATAACGTGGCGTATGTGAGGATGTATGTGTCGGCTGCCGTTAAGGGAATATAATCAACGATATTTCCCATATCGAGGAAAAAAAAAAAAAAGAACGCTACTGCTTTATGTCCCTGTTCCCTGGTCCTGTGTGAGCTGTTGCTATAAAAACGGTAACGTATTAAAATGAGCTCGTTAATATAAACTACCGTCAGAGCTGCCGTGTTAGGAAATTAATCAGCACCCTCTGACCAATCGGAACCCAGGATTCAACAGAAACGTACCGTCCTTAATTCAAACCGGATCAAGACTCGTCCCCGCCCTGGATTCTGACGGGAACGCCGATACTTATATCGAGCTAGCGGTGGATGTAAAGCAGAACTTGTCCATCGCACGGACCTGTGACCGATCAGTGCCTGGAGTCTAGCGCTTCCTCGGCCGTGTAGTTATACCGGTGACTTCCCTTTCCCGTAAACGCTTCCTCAGCTAGTAAACTAGCTTTACTAGCTAACGTTTGGGGGAAAAATCAGCTAGCGAACGTCGATAACGGTTTTCCACAAGGCACTTAATAATACATGCAGTCGCAAATCTTTTCAAGCACTTCTACGCAGAAAACAGCACGGTCCATTTTTCATTCTAGCTGCATTTAAACATAATAATAATAATAATAATAATAATAATAGAAAACACAACGTGAATTTATGAACCAAAATGGCTGCCAAGTGGCTTCATGGCTCTGTTTACTGAAATCTGGGGCTCTAATGTGTCTATTTATCAGGTTTAGACTAGAATTTTTCACATCGAAGTGTTTTCACTGGTCTGTTTAAAAAAAAAAGAAAAGAAAAGAAATCTTAAACGGCTCCACACGGATTCTCTCGAGCTTTAATCTGTAAAGGAATCGTCTGGGAAGAGAAGTCAGACGTCCATAACGTGAATTGTTTTTTTTTTAACGACATGTCCGGCGTCTGAAAACGCGCTCGTTTTTTCGTCTGAAGTCGCGACGCTTACGTGATGTCGCGAAGACAAAATGCAAGTCTGGATTCTCTGGTATGACTCCGCCCCACTGTAGGCCCCGCCTCCCAGAGTTTTAAAGCGAAGTTGTAGCAGAAAAGTCACGGTTGTACTACGAGCTCATATTTGTAAAATACATGACTGTTTAAAAAAAAAAAAAAAAAAAGTTTTAAAACATGATTGCGGTGAATAAATGGTGGCACGGGTTTCTCAAAATATTTGAGAACCAGCTGTAGAAATAAATAAATAAACAAACAAAATGATTAACATGTTAGGCTCGTTATCTTAGTGTACAATATTTTTTGTTTGTTTGTTTTTGTTTTTTTTTGCTATTTAACGGTGTTCCTGAACCTTTTTGATTTAAGTGACCAATCAAACAACAACAATAACTTAATAATAAATAAAACTTCTTCCCCCCCCCCCCACCACCGTAACAAACAAACAATAAATAAATAAATAAATAAATCCCAGTCCGCCTGGTTCTGCTTTACAGCCTCCATTTTGAGAACCACTGATTTAAAGCGTGTACGTGAGATTTGGACCTTTTCCGCTGAAACAGACGTCTGTTACTTGTTGGCTACATCGCAGTCAAAGCTGAAGAAGAACACGTCTTGGTCGATGGATTGCGTTTGGGATCAAGTGAAAGCTCTACGTTCGATGATTCGGCCGAAATGTTCCTTCAGGACGCCGCCATCGCGATCCCATCATCACACGAACCGAGGAAGCTCCCGTCTCTTACCGTATTTTCCTTCATCCGAGCCAGACTAATATGTACATTCAGGGTAGAACACGTTTTTAATCGATAAGAGGCGGTGTCGTGCATAAGTATTCGCCCCCGTGAACTTTTTCACGGCCTTCGTTCGGGATTGATTACAGCGAATCTACACAAAATAGCCCGTTATGCCGATATATAAATATCAGCATAGGTTAGACAATTACAATACATACAATACAAATTAAAAAAACTGCTCTATTTTTTTGGTTTAACTTTGCGATTGCATAAGTATTCACCCCCTCCCTCCCCTCCCCTCCCCTCCCCGTTGCTGTGGTTTAAACGACTTTTGTGACTTCGGACGGAAACTAATGTAATGGTTCACAACAACAAGGGGAGGGTGAATACTTTTGCAACGACACATTTTTGTCTTTCTATTACGTGTAGATTCACGACGTTCAGGCCTGCTGAAGTCCATTTCAGTTCCGCGGGGGGTGAATACTTACGCACGGTGCTGTAAATACAGACTTTGTTTCGATCCAGCCGTAGAGATTCTTATGTTAAAGCATTTAGCCAGCTTTATAGTAGCGTCCTGCACTCTTGACGCTAGTTTGCGTGATCCGATATGGTCATGCCTTGGTTGGTGGGAGGGAAACTGTCGCGCTCTCTCTCACTCATCATCAAAGAAGAAGTGAAATCGTTGTTGAAATGATCCTATCCATGCCTCTGGTTTGAGAAGAGGCCTTTGTGTATTTTTATTTTTTATTTTAAAACGTGCGTTTATTGACTTGATTGTGGGACATGGTCTGTTACACTGTATGTTATATATAAAATATGCTCCTTTTTCATATTCAATAAAAGGATTTATGACCTTGTAGGTTCTTTCTGCTGTCGGTACACAAGTTATTTACGATCATTACTCCTGGGTTTGGGGATTAAAGGGTGCAGTGGTGGCATATTTTAAGAAAAATAAATAAATGGGTTCTTGTATATTTCCGCAAGAATCTTCCAGAAACAAGAAGATGATGTTTATGAAATGAAGTGGGATAGCTCATATGAGCTCAAGCTGAAGTTGCACAAAGTCTCCACCAGATGGCGACAGGTTCACCCCAGTGTTAGAGCAAACACTGACTACTGACTGTTGACTTCTCCAGCAAGGTATTCATTATAGGTAAATTACCTGAATGTACAGACAGATGGTGATTGGAGTCAGAATTACTCTCAAGGAAATAAAACGTTTGGACTAGACGTTTGCTGTTTAAATAAGATATCGATGCTGTGCAAATGATTCATTGTACATTTTACTGTTTCTGTAGAGATAAATGAGGGGGGTGGGGCACTGAGAGAATTTTAAAATAATTTTTTTTTTTTAAAAAAAAAAAGAAAGAAAGAAAATGGCAGAGATGAGACAAAAATAAAGGAAGGGGGGAGACAAAAAGAAAAAAAGAAGGAAAGAGAGCAACCGTAGGAAGGGGAGATGGAAGAGATGATGGACACACCTGTAGGATGAAAAATAAAAAAGGAAAAGGACAAAAAAATGAAAACATACACGCAGAGAAAGAAACACAGGAAGAAAACGGGAAGGAAAGAAGAAAGAATTTTTTAAAAAAAGAAAAACACAAAGAAATAAATAAAAAAACACAAGAAGGAAGGAAGAAATAATAAAAGAAAATGGGATGAAAGAAAGGGAAAAAACTGGAAGGAAGGAAGATTGAAAGAAATACAGAAAGAAATGGGAAGGAAGGAAGAAAAAGGAAGAAAAACATCAAGGAAGAAAGAATGAAAGAAAGATACAGAAAGAAACAGGAAGGAAGAACGAAAGATAAAATGGGAAAGAAGGAATGAAGGAAGAAAAACGGGAAGGAAGAAAGTGATAGAAATACAGAAAGAAACAGGATGGAAGAAAGAAAGAAAGAAAAACAGGAAGACAGAATGAAAGAAAACCACAAAGAAACTGGAAGGAAGGCAGAAAAGAAAGAAAAGGAAACAAAACGGTCCAGACAGAGAAAGGAAAAAGAAGAGACAAAAAAAGAAAGAATGAAAGGAAATTTCGCAAAGGAAGAAAGAAGTCAACCGACAGCAAGAAAATAAATAAAAAGAACTGGGAATGAAAGACATGAACAAGACGGGTGGAGAAGGAAGGGAGGAAGGAACCACGACCAAAGAAAAAAACAAAGAAAGAAGAATAGAAAGAAAGAAAAAGGACAAGACCAAGAAGAATACAAGTAAGAAAGAAAGGCAGCAACCAACAGGAAGCAAAGACGGAAGGAGAGATGGAGAAACGAACAGAGAAGAGGAAGACTCTGTACCACAGACTGGTCAGTCTCCCAGCACACAGCTCTGATCGTATATTATTCACACCTCCTGGGTTTAATCAACACTTTTAAACTGATACTTTCATATATTCGTATTTAACGCTAGGTCTGTTATTCTTCCCTTATTCTGTTTTATCCTCCGCTTTAACGCACACTGTTGAGCTCTCTGTGACCGTGAGTGTGTAATGTAAATGTCCACCTGAGGACCTTTAACGTTTGTTTCATTTCCATCTGTTCAGTGTCGTGTTCAGAATGATTGGATTATAGCAGTGGAGGTGTACTGTAGGTACATTAGAGACATTAAGCTGTACATTATGTTATAAAACATGGCATTAGCGCTGTGTCCCATGTCCATAAAGAACTGAGATTGGATTCTGCACCACTGCACCGCCCTCAGATCCGACACGCACTCTTTTACTGACCGTCTCCACACGAGACATGATCTGTACATCACGCTATAAAACAAAGCATTAAAGTAGTATTTAATGCCCATAAAGGAGCCGAGATTCGATTCTGCACCGCTTCATTTCCTCTGCAATCCGCATGGTCAGAAGCTGGAGACGGTTCGAGATATCTCTGACGTCTTCCAGAAGAGACTCGGCTGATAGGATCGGCTGCTCGGATCCCTGACTCCAGACCTGAAATAGCTCCCTACTCCCTAACGCACACGCTGGAGAAACAGGAGCACGGAGGAGAACACGGATACACCGGACTGAGTTCGTCGTCACATCAGTTCACTGTGGAACCGGTCCCAAATCACACACTCTACAGGACATGAAATAATCCCTGTGGGCGTGGCCTAACCCACACAGAATGTGCACTGTTAACGGCTACATAAACAACATGTCAGACTGAAAGAAAGAGAACGAAAGGAAAGAGACATCAACCATGAGGAGGGGGAAGAGAAATAAAGAAAAAACAAAAGGAATGAAGGAAGGACGCAGAAAGAAAGGAAAAAAAGATAGAAATATAGGAAAAATAAAGAAGATATACAAAAGAATGAAAGAAGGGAAAGAAGAAAGGTAGATGGAAAAAATAAGTTTATAAGCAAGAAAGAAGGGAAGGAAGGAAGAAAGGAAAAAGATCGAAAGAAAGGAAAAAAGAAAGAAATTATTCAAAATAAAGAAGGGAAACAAGGAAGGAAGGACAGAAAAAAAGACAGAAAAGTAAGGGGAAAAGATAAATAAAGGAAAAAAGAGAGAAAGTAAGGAAAAAGAAAGAAAGGGGAGAAAAGAAAAAATGATATGAAAGAAAGGAGGAGAGAATGAAGGAAAAAATGAATTATACAAAAGAAAGAAACAAAGAAAGACAGAAAAAGAGAAAAAATGATTGAAGAGAAAAGAAAAAAGAAAGAAATTCTACAAAAGAAAGAAGGGAAAAAAGAAAAAGAACGAATGGAAGGAGAAAAAAATGTGAAAAAGTTCAAGGATGTGAATACTTATGTAAGCCACTGTATATAGGCCATATGAACACCACCTCAGCTGTGGAACTGTTCCAAACCACACACTCTGTTCACTAGATAGGCAACACAAACAGATCCTCAACTGTCTAAAACTTTATACACTATACACTAGATACTAATCTCATTAATACATGACATCATTGTGGGCGTGGCCCAAACCACCCAGCCTCTTCACCGTATATATGTGGAGTTTGCCGAAAGACATGTTGGACATGAAAGTGCTCCTAATTCCCTGGAGAACACCATCCCCACAGTGAAGCATGGTGGTGGTAGTATCAGATTGAACATTACCCTTGGCCCTTTGATGATTCTCTAATGAATACTTATGCAATCACAGCTGGGTGGATCATTTCCACTGAGCTTTCAGATCTGAGAATTTCCTGCAGCTGATGACCTATGCCCTCTGACCTTTTGACTTCTGCATCTGCCAGACTTTCTGCCGCTATGTGACATTTCAGTAAGCAGCTGAAGATTATCCGGAACAATCCTGGTGTCCAGCCTCAATGAAACTGAAATATGTGCTGATGCCATTTAACCCTCTGTTTCACTAGTCCATTATGGACGTGTCCCAAACCACAAACCCTGTTCACTATTCAGAACAAAACACCAACCTTCTAAAACATCTCTCCATCACTAGTCCATTATGGACGTGTCCCAAACCACAAACCCTGTAAACTATTCAGAACAAAACACCAACCTTCTAAAACACCTCTCCATCACTAGTCCATTATGGACGTGTCCCAAACCACAAACCCTGTAAACTATTCAGGAAAAAACACCAACCTTCTAAAACACCTCTCCATCACTAGTCCATTATGGACGTGTCCCAAACCACAAACCCTGTAAACTATTCAGGAAAAAACACCAACCTTCTAAAACATCTCTCCATCACTAGTCCATTATGGATGTGTCCCAAACCACAAACCCTGTAAACTATTCAGGAAAAAACACCAACCTTCTAAAACATCTCTTCATCACTAGTCCATTATGGACGTGTCCCAAAACCACATACCGTGTTCACTCTTCAGGATATAATACCAACCTTCTGAAAGATTTCTCCATAACTAGTCCACTATGGATGTGTCTCAAACCACAAACCCTCTTCACTCTTCATGACAAAACACCAACCATCTAAACATTTCTCCAACATTAGTCCACTATGGACATGTGCCAAACCACAAACCCTGTTCAATCTTCAAGACAAAACACCAACCTTCTAAAGAAACATTTCTCCATCACTAGTCCACTATGGACGTGTCCCAAACCACAAACCCTGTTCACTCTTCAGGGCACAACACCAACCTTCCAAAACATCTCGTCATGATTAGCCTTCTGTGGCTGTGTCCCAAACTACATGCCCTATTCCCTATAAAGCCATATAAACCCCACCACAAACCATCATTGGCCCACTGTGGCGTGTACAGTTCATGTATAGTTCTGCTTACTCTGAAATAATCTGACAGCGTAATTCAGTGTGCACGATGTCATTAAGTAACCACACAACCACAGATATTTGCTGTAGAGTTGCATCATCTGATAGTTTCATCTTGACCCCCATGTTTCCTCCTGAGGAAACAAATCATATGCCCAGAAGATGTCAGTTGAAATGATGAGAAATGACTTTCCTCCTCTTTTTTTTAAGTTGTTCTGCTCTTTTAGTGTGGTTCAAATCAGTGAAGATCCAACCTCTGCTCACAAAGAAACCCCCTGGAATTGATGTGCGTGATTTATGGACATGAACCCGCTTGTGTATTAAAGGCTTCCTTTGATCCCGGTCATGGCACCATGTCAGCATCAGCTGGGCCAGAGGGAGCGAGCCGTCACATGTAAGACCTCATAGACCAAAAAAAACACTCAACAAAATCCTCGAAAGAGACTTTTATTCTCTAAAAACAAGTACATTGAGTACAAACAACACTATATGACATACTGTAGCTCGCTAACAGGAGCTAATCTAACAAGATTTTAAAAAAAATTCAAATCCATTATCATTCGTAATCTTCACTGCTAATGCTAGGGGAGTAACATAAATTAACCTGATCAGGTATCTGAGAGGAATTTTGAGTCGGAGAGAAAGATAGCAAGCTAAAATGAGCTAACTGGTCAGGATTTTCACAGACTAGATTAGCCAGCTAGTTAAAATGATTTAACCTGGGAGAATTTTCACAGATTAGATTAGCCAGCTAGTTAAAATGATTTAACCTGACAGGATTTTCACAGATTAGATTAGCCAGCTAGTTAAAATGATTTAACCTGACAGAATTTTCACAGATTAGATTAGCCAGCTAGTTAAAATGATTTAACCTGACAGAATTTTCACAGATTAGATTAGCCAGCTAGTTAAAATGATTTAACCTGACAGGATTTTCACAGATTAGATTAGCCAGCTAGTTAAAATGATTTAACCTGACAGGATTTTCACAGATTAGATTAGCCAGCTAGTTAAAATGATTTAACCTGACAGGATTTTCACAGATTAGATTAGCCAGCTAGTTAAAATGATTTAACCTGACAGGATTTTCACAGATTAGATTAGCCAGCTAGTTAAAATGATTTAACCTGACAGGATTTTCACAGATTAGATTAGCCAGCTAGTTAAAATGATTTAACCTGACAGGATTTTCACAGATTAGATTAGCCAGCTAGTTAAAATGATTTAACCTGACAGGATTTTCACAGATTAGATTAGCCAGCTAGTTAAAATGATTTAACCTGACAGAATTTTCACAGATTAGATTAGCCAGCTAGTTAAAATGATTTAACCTGACAGAATTTTCACAGATTAGATTAGCCAGCTAGTTAAAATGATTTAACCTGACAGAATTTTCACAGATTAGATTAGCCAGCTAGTTAAAATGATTTAACCTGACAGGATTTTCACAGATTAGATTAGCCAGCTAGTTAAAATGATTTAACCTGACAGGATTTTCACAGATTAGATTAGCCAGCTAGTTAAAATGATTTAACCTGACAGAATTTTCACAGATTAGATTAGCCAGCTAGTTAAAATGATTTAACCTGACAGAATTTTCACAGATTAGATTAGTCATTTAGCTAAAATGACCTAAACTGCTAGGATTAATACAGACTTTATTAGCAAACTCAGTAACATGATCTAACCTGACAGAATTTTCACACAGTTTATTATCCAGCTAGTTAAAATGTGCAAACCCAACAACCTAATATGATTTTCAAAAACCTGACAGGATTTTCACCAATGACCTAACAGGATTCTTAAAGCCTTTATTAGCCAGATAGCTATCATGAGCTAATCTGACAGGATTCTCACAGATTTTTATTAGTCAGTTATTTTACATTAGCTAATCTGACAGGATTCTCCTTTATTAGTCAGCTAGCTAAAATAATCTGACAGGAATTTCATAGATTTTGTCAGCTAGCTAGCATGTGCTAACCTGACATCATTTCTGAAAGTCATCGAAAAACGTTTAGAATGTTAAATGCTAACATGAGATGGCTAGCTATCATAAACTAACTGGATATGGGTTCTCTCGTCACATTTCAAACGTCTAATTTGACATTCTGACCGTGCTGACTTCCAGCTTTATCCTGTGGCTCTGCTGTTTTCCAGACCGACATCAAGGAGGTAAGAAAAACAGATCAATGACTATATCACAACAGCGATTGATCCAGCAGATTGGTGTGTGTGGTCTTTACCTCAATTCTGGATTTAGAGGAAGAAAGAAAGGTGGCTAAATTAGACGTAAATACAGACTTTAGCACTATTAGAAGTGCTCCGGCAGCTTAATCATGAGTTGCATAGATTGCATAGTGCATAGAATTGACCAAATAATCGGCATTATTTCATTAATTTGACAACTCATAATAATAGGATAGGCTGGATCAAGTGCTATTTTATAATCTGCCGAATAATCAGGGTGGAAGCCATATTTCTAAATTAAACTAGGACAGCACATTGGCAATATACTAGGCTCCTTCTAGATGCTTATTTCAGTGATGGCCATCTTGTCATTTATATATCACTGTATTCGTCTTTTTTCTATTTTTCTTTTTTTACATGATATCTTGCTTTTGTGTTATATTGCATTACATTTGACAACAATGGAAAATATCAGTCTTTTTCGGTCCATATTTTCTGTCCCCTGATTTAAAGGTGGTGCTCTAGATGTTTTGAGAAACATCCACTGCCTTAGAAGCCTTATTTAAGAAAAATAAGGCACCATTGGAGACATGAACTACACACGGGTCATTTTAATAATCTGAATGGGGCACCCAGAAAATCAGCTGAAGTCTATCTCATCAACCCGACTTTTCTTTAGCTCTCGAGGCTGCTCTCTGTTAAACCTAGGTCTGGTCCCACTTATTTCAGTCCATGAATGACCGCAGTGTCTTAAGGAGGTCACGTCTTTTATTGCTCTTAATCTGCTGATTGGATAATGGCGTAATTGGATTGGATTGGATTCCAGTGGCTGTTCGTGAACTATAATTAATTGAATCAGTGAATTATTCAATTAATGGGAATATTAGTTAATATGATTGAGTTCGTTCCACAGCTTCATTCAGGGACTGATGATTCACTTGGTGAGTCTCTCTCTCTCTCTCTCTCTCTCTCTCTTGCTATGACTTTGCACTGGATGAGTGAAAATTCACCAATAAAGCACCAATATACAAAGTGACAGCCGCCTCTGTATAACGCATCTGTTTTTAGCACGGTTGATGGTAGCTGGATGTCAAAGGTCATTTGCAGAACAGTGAATAATGCACATCATGATGTAGCATGATTACAACATTTATTTATAATTCTACATTTCTAATTAGAAATCAATTCTAAAAAAATCTTACAATTATTAGCTCTTTATTTTCAGCTACTAGTACGTCCTTGTATGCATTAATTACAACAGAACACTGCTGCAGAACTACAAGGGTTCAGTTATTTGGTTAAGAAAGCCCTTTGATTATTTACAAAAGCCTAAGAGTTTCACTTGTAGCCTTTATTAAAACAATTCCATTTGTTTGTTTTTAAATATCCTGTACCATATGGAAATAATGGATATGAAATAATAACCTGATCTATAGCACTATGTTAATGGTGAAGCAGTTTTAGATTACCTCTACTATTATATATATATATATATATATATATATATATATATATATATATATATATATATATATATATATATAATCCTAGCTAGTCTAATAATTAGACTAAAAAAATGACTTTGAGCAACTGTAGAATTTAGCCTTTTATTTTTGCTTTTAACTCTTTAACTATTTTTGCTTGACTTTGAAGTCTTGAAAATTTATAGAATGATGTTTATTTTGCCTTTGAAGTCATTGGAATTCTATAGTAATTTCTTGTTTTTGAAGTCATTAGAATTCTATAGTGATTTCTTGTTTTTGAAGTCATTAGAATTCCAAAAGTATTTTGTCATCTTTTAAATTAATCCCAGAATGACTTTCAGAATGAAGTTCTGAGAATTCTAGGACGACATTTTCTTCCCTTTGAAGTCATTGGAATTCTAGAGTGACTATTCTTGCCTTTTAAGCAATTCGAATGAGAATAGAGTGATTATAGTCATTAAAATTCTAATGATTTTCTTGCCTTTGAAGTCATTGGAATTATAGAATGATTTTTATTGCCTTAGAATAAATATCCTTACAATTCAAGAGTGTTTTTGTCACCTTCGCAGCCCTTAGAGTTCTAGAAGGTGTGTACATTGCATAATCTGAGGGAGAAAAACACATAATTACACATACAGGTCCATCTCAAAAAATTCGAATATTGTGGAAAAGTCCATTTTTTCCCGTAATTTAATTCAAAAAGTGGAACTTTCATATATTCTAGATTCATTACACATAAAGTGACAAACTTTCAACATTTACTTCCATCTTCCCCGTGATTGTGGTTGTGTGTACTGAACCAGACTGAGAGATTAAAGGCTCAGGAAACCTTCACAGGTGTATTGAGTTAATTCACTGATTACAGCTCTTCTCAGGTCGGTATTTCTGTATTATAAATTCTCTATCCCAATATTTTGAGATACTGGATTTCTGATTTCCGTGAGCTGTAAGCCGTAATCATCGAGATTAAAACAACAGCAAACAAAAAAGGCTTGAAATATTTCACTTTATGTGTAATGAATCTACAATATATGAAAGTTCCACTTTTTGGAATGAAACTACAGAAAACAACGAACTTTTCCACGATATTTTAAGCACCTGTAGTACTCTGAAAATCATATGACACCTACCAATCATGAGATGTGATGCCACCACTACATCTTTTCACTAGAAAGTGTTTGAAAGACAGTCTTTCATGAAAGATCACGTCTGGAAATCTTTGTTTTAATTTGACACCATTTTTCCCGATTTGGGCATCTGCCAATTCCCACCCACTAGCCAGATCTGCCCTATCACACAACAGCTATGGACTAGGGAGGGTGTGGGTGAGCATGAGCTTCCTCCGAGAACTGCTGCTCATGTTATGTCACAGGGCAGCTTAACAGACTTAAAGGAAAATGCTATCTACCCCCTTCTGCATACACCACGATTTTCTAGTGTCACTCTGATTGACAGGGGACAGAGTAATGCCATCCCTTTTACCTACAGACCATGACTAATCACACTCTTTTGGACCACAATCTCTTTTGGAGATTCTGGAACCCCATATTGCTACAGTACCACTTTGATAGACAGGGCAGAGAGGAAAGCTGTCTCCCATACTGTGGGCATCGGCAGATCGTTGTCTAAGTGACAGGGCAAATAACTGACAGTTTTTCTTTCATATAATTGAGTATCATTACTCATTTCGTTCTCATCTTGCCGAGGGCCTTTCATATGACCCTGACTCTAACACTGCTTCACTGTTGTTTTGATTTCCATCTTCACTGCCCTGAGGGGTTTCGATTTTGAACACCAAAAGATATAGATCATTACAAACATTCAGGAATGTTCTTATTATTTACAACCAACATTGTTGCGTACGCATGGTGATTTCCACGATGATTAGTCATCTTAATGTCATCGGGCTCCTTCACTCTGAGCTTTGTTTTTTTTCTTTCTTCCTTTTTTTGTTTGTTTCCGAAGGATTGATTTGACTTGTGCTCGGTTTGCGCTTCTCAGACGAATTGCCTGCTGCTCTCGTCTCAGTAACGCTGACTCAAAATGTATTGATAGCCAGAACGTAACAAAACACACACGGACTACACAGAACAGCGGCAAGAGGTAAAACTAGAAAACGTCACTGTGCAAAGTGACAGCAAACTGCATGAGCTTGTAAAACATCACGATTAGCAGTGTATGGAGGACATAGATAGTGTCCTGAGTGGTAATTACGGACGATGCAGACGTTATTATCGTGCAGTAAATTACCTGTGAAGGGGTCGAGGGAGGAGGGAGTGGAAATGCTTTTTTTTTTAAGTCGGCTTTGAGCACACTGTATTAGTAACACTTAGCAGTATAGACTATAATTATAAAACCGAAGCCTCAAAAGGCATAACTTTACATTTTGGCGGGGACATAATACCGAGCAGGCCTACTGGGCACATGCCCTCGACAAGCATCGATTTGAATGACTTAAGCCTTTACGCTGTCATACAAAACATGCGTAGATGCATAGAGCATGGGTCAATGAATGGAAAATCACAGACTGGGAAATAAATCTGCAAAATTGGGTCTCGGTTCAATCCTGAGCTTGGTTTCACCTCCAGACATTAACCTGAACGCAAACTGGACCTGTGCGATGGCAATCTCTCGCTTGTATTGTATTGTATTATATTTATAAACAGTTACAGGTTAGGAAATATTAACAAGCTGCCAAACCCTAAGACGAGCAGCTTAGCTAGTCATCCCGTGAAGAACTCTTTATTTTATTTATTTATTTTTTTTTTTTACGAGTGTACCTTTTATGATTATATTTTATGATCTTTTATTAATATACCACAATTAGGGAACCATCTCCGTCTCTGCCGAGAGTGCCTCGTACATTACGTAATTAACAATAATTGCTTATTATCTCTTTATTTCTTTAATTGCACCTCTTTGTTTCCTTTTCTTGATTTTTTTTTTTTTCTCGTTTCTGAGCTCCTCCCTCGACGGACTCGAGAAAGCGACGGCAGGAGGACAGCAAACATATTTGCGAAAGAGACACTCTCGTTGACTGAAAGATCCCATTAAACCTTTTCACCTCGCTTTATTGCGTAACAGATCCGAACACACACGGCACTGTGTGGTTCTACATTGAATAAACCTGTCGCACATGTATACGTCACATAAAAAGTTCTCCTCAGACATGTCATGTGCGCATTTTTAAGTCCTACACGTTTTTGTTTTTTTTATTATTGGCTTTATTTTTTTGTATTTCAATTTTTACAAGGGCTCGTTGCTAAAGTTTAGAGGTGATCACCAGCCTTTCGGAGGAGTGTTCTCTGGTCAGATGGAACAAAGTTGACTCGTTCGTCCATAATGATCAGCGCTGTGTCGCGTATGGAGCTTTTAATCTGAAGAACACCATTGTAATTGTGAAGCATGATGGTGGCAGCATCGTGTTGTGAGGGTGTTTTCCTGGAAACGAATACTGGTTCACTTTAGAAAGTAGATGGCGTCATGAGATCCTCATGAAGAGACAACAAAGTGAAAGTATTGGAGTGGCTATCACAAAGCCTTGACATGAATGCCATAGAGAAGTGAAAAAGCATGTATGAGCAAGGAGGCGCACAAACCTGCCTGACTTACACCAGTTCAAGAGGAAGGGGCAAATGTATTGTAAGAAGCTTGTGGAAAGCTACCCTTCAAAGGCAATGCCACCAAATACTAACAAAGTGTATGTGAACTCTTGAGCCAATTAAAATCTGCTATAGTAAATCAATGCTGAAATGAATCTGTCTCTATAACAGCTATCATTTTGAAATGACCTCTTATGGAAATACACTAGATACACTAATTTGACTTAACACAGGAAATGTATAGTAACGTGAAATGTGTGGAGTTTAGTTGGGAAAATTGAGTTTGAGTGTCTTTACCCTAGGTGTATGTAAACCTTTGGCCTCCACCGTATGGTGTTGTTTCTCAGCCAAGCACCTGCTTTGAGTCTTTTCCACAGGCATCGAGGTACGTTTTCTTTAACGATTCCTTAAACTGCTGTCGGATGTTTTTATATCAGCACAGTATTGAAGAGCCTTTTGTTTTGTTTACCTTAAAAACCTTGTCTGAAATCGTGAACGAGAGAAAGAAACGACAGTGCTCAGATGCAGTACATCGAAGTCACGATCATATGATCGTGACTGTTTTCTTAGTCGTCGTTATTTCTCACAGTTCTTCAGAAGCTAACCTAACATCACAGACAGCATATATCTTTTCCATCGGAGAGGTGCGATTAGTTTTCACGAGTCATTTCCCCCGATAATAGATTCTGAGAATTTTCTCCCGAACGTTGAACATAATTCCTTTCTTGGGACCACTGTGAAAGTAAGTGAAATATGTTCTTTTGGAGCATGTCCTATTATATCATATATAATTGTGGTCCTTGACTTTCCCACCAAGTCAGCCTTTATACTAATACCTCTCGCCGTTCTTTTTCCTCCCACAAAGTCCCTTGACCTCATACTCACTCTGAACGGTATTAATCTTGACAAGCTGAATCTAAACTTTGGCATGTTAGCATATTTTCCTAATTCACTGAGGCATTCTGTACGGCCTTCAAATAATATAAGTGAAGTGGGACAACTGTTTAGGGAGTAAGTAGAGTTCATGCCAAAAAAAAAAAGTCAGGCACTCCAACAGATGACTGGAATTTATTTATTTATTTGTGAATTTATGTGAATGTATTTTCTCACTACTATCATTTTAAAAAAAAAAAATGTTATACTGCATTAGTCTACACTGATAAGCAACACGTACTCAAAATCTTATTGGTATTGGTAATTCC
This sequence comes from Ictalurus furcatus, assembly GCF_023375685.1. NCBI lineage: Eukaryota > Metazoa > Chordata > Actinopteri > Siluriformes > Ictaluridae > Ictalurus > Ictalurus furcatus. The sequence goes on from NC_071268.1 coordinate 26,543,910, forward strand.
TACGTGAAATTAAGAAGCTAATAAATGCCAAAGAATTGTATTTACACGTGTGATTTTCTATCGTGCTTTATCAATAAAGCCTCTTTTAATTTGACGTCTAGCTCTGGTTGAAATCGGCTCCCACATGTCCACGAACCAGAGGGAGGAAAAAGGCCAAGCTCCAAACTTACCCCCTTCACTCTTCTTGTTTATATATACTCTACAGCACAACAGCTGAAAGTACTTGTACACCATGTGGGCGGTCTCTGTGTGGGTTGTGTCCATCGCCTTGTTTGTGAATGCACAGCTTTCAAACATGTCTGTTTCTGTGTTTATTCCAGTGAAGCTAGCTGATATACACAAGTCCTCACTCTCAACAATTCGCATTTCACTGTGACCTTGCAGGTATACATCACTGATGAACTACTAATCCATGTCTGGCTAGCAGATTGAGTAACACTACATTGTCCTTTGAATAGCTCTATATATTGCATCAGTCCAATATTCCATCAGTCCAATATTCCATCAGTCCATCCATCAGTCCAATATTCCATCAGCTCTATGTTCCCTCAACTCTATATTCCATTAGCTCTATGTTCCCTCAGCTCTATATTCCATCAGCTCTATGTTCCCTCAACTCTATATTCCATTAGCTCTATGTTCCCTCAACTCTATATTCCATTAGCTCTATGTTCCCTCAACTCTATATTCCATTAGCTCTATGTTCCCTCAACTCTATATTCCATTAGCTCTATGTTCCCTCAACTCTATATTCCATTAGCTCTATGTTCCCTCAACTCTATATTCCATTAGCTCTATGTTCCCTCAACTCTATATTCCATTAGCTCTATGTTCCCTCAACTCTATATTCCATCAGTCCAATATTCCATCAGCTCTATATTCCCACAACTCTATATTCCATTAGCTCTATGTTCCCTCAACTCTATATTCCATTAGCTCTATGTTCCCTCAGCTCTATATTCCATCAGCTCTATGTTCCCTCAACTCTATATTCCATCAGTCCAATATTCCATCAGCTCTATATTCCCTCAGCACTATATTCCCTCAACTTTATATTCCCTCAGCACTATATTCCCTCAACTTTATATTCCCTCAGCTCTATATTCCCTCAACTCTATATTCCATCAGTCCAATATTCCATCAGCTCTATAGTCCCTCAGCTCTATATTCCCTCAACTCTATATTCCATCAGTCCAATATTCCCTCAACTCTATATTCCATCAACTCTATATTCCATCAGCTCTATGTTCCCTCAACTCTATATTCCATTAGCTCTATGTTCCCTCAACTCTATATTCCATTAGCTCTATGTTCCCTCAACTCTATATTCCATTAGCTCTATGTTCCCTCAACTCTATATTCCATTAGCTCTATGTTCCCTCAACTCTATATTCCATTAGCTCTATGTTCCCTCAGCTCTATATTCCATCAGCTCTATGTTCCCTCAACTCTATATTCCATCAGCTCTATGTTCCCTCAACTCTATATTCCATTAGCTCTATGTTCCCTCAACTCTATATTCCATTAGCTCTATGTTCCCTCAACTCTATATTCCATTAGCTCTATGTTCCCTCAACTCTATATTCCATTAGCTCTATGTTCCCTCAACTCTATATTCCATTAGCTCTATGTTCCCTCAACTCTATATTCCATTAGCTCTATGTTCCCTCAACTCTATATTCCATTAGCTCTATGTTCCCTCAACTCTATATTCCATCAGTCCAATATTCCATCAGCTCTATATTCCCACAACTCTATATTCCATTAGCTCTATGTTCCCTCAACTCTATATTCCATTAGCTCTATGTTCCCTCAGCTCTATATTCCATCAGCTCTATGTTCCCTCAACTCTATATTCCATCAGTCCAATATTCCATCAGCTCTATATTCCCTCAGCACTATATTCCCTCAACTTTATATTCCCTCAGCACTATATTCCCTCAACTTTATATTCCCTCAGCTCTATATTCCCTCAACTCTATATTCCATCAGTCCAATATTCCATCAGCTCTATAGTCCCTCAGCTCTATATTCCCTCAACTCTATATTCCATCAGTCCAATATTCCCTCAACTCTATATTCCATCAACTCTATATTCCCTCAGCTCTATATTCCCTCAACTCTATATTCCATCAGTCCAATATTCCCTCAGCTCTATATTCCCTCAACTCTATATTCCATCAGTCCAATATTCCCTCAACTCTATATTCCATCAACTCTATATTCCCTCAGCTCTATATTCCCTCAACTCTATATTCCATCAGTCCAATATTCCCTCAGCTCTATATTCCCTCAACTCTATATTCCATCAGTCCAATATTCCCTCAACTCTATATTCCATCAACTCTATATTCCCTCAGCTCTATATTCCCTCAACTCTATATTCCATCAGTCCAATATTCCCTCAGCTCTATATTCCCTCAACTCTATATTCCATCAGGCCAATATTCCCTCAACTCTATATTCCATCAGTCCAATATTCCATCAGCTCTATATTCCCTCAGCACTATATTCCCTCAACTTTATATTCCCTCAGCACTATATTCCCTCAACTTTATATTCCCTCAGCTCTATATTCCCTCAACTCTATATTCCATCAGTCCAATATTCCATCAGCTCTATAGTCCCTCAGCTCTATATTCCCTCAACTCTATATTCCATCAGTCCAATATTCCATCAGCTCTATATTCCCTCAGCACTATATTCCCTCAACTTTATATTCCCTCAGCACTATATTCCCTCAACTTTATATTCCCTCAGCTCTATATTCCCTCAACTCTATATTCCATCAGTCCAATATTCCATCAGCTCTATAGTCCCTCAGCTCTATATTCCCTCAACTCTATATTCCATCAGTCCAATATTCCCTCAACTCTATATTCCATCAACTCTATATTCCCTCAGCTCTATATTCCCTCAACTCTATATTCCATCAGTCCAATATTCCCTCAGCTCTATATTCCCTCAACTCTATATTCCATCAGTCCAATATTCCCTCAACTCTATATTCCATCAACTCTATATTCCCTCAGCTATATATTCCCTCAACTCTATATTCCATCAGTCCAATATTCCCTCAGCTCTATATTCCCTCAACTCTATATTCCATCAGGCCAATATTCCCTCAACTCTATATTCCATCAGTCCAATATTCCATCAGCTCTATATTCCCTCAGCACTATATTCCCTCAACTTTATATTCCCTCAGCACTATATTCCCTCAACTTTATATTCCCTCAGCTCTATATTCCCTCAACTCTATATTCCATCAGTCCAATATTCCATCAGCTCTATAGTCCCTCAGCTCTATATTCCCTCAACTCTATATTCCATCAGTCCAATATTCCCTCAACTCTATATTCCATCAACTCTATATTCCCTCAGCTCTATATTCCCTCAACTCTATATTCCATCAGTCCAATATTCCCTCAGCTCTATATTCCCTCAACTCTATATTCCATCAGGCCAATATTCCCTCAACTCTATATTCCATAAACTATATATTCCATCAGCTCTATATTCCCTCAACTCTATATTCCATCAGTTCAATATTCCCTCAGCTCTATATTCCCTCAACTCTATATTCCATCAGTTCAATATTCCCTCAGCTCTATATTCCCTGAACTCTATATTCCATCAGCTCTATATTCCCTCAGCTCTATATTCCATCAGCTCTATATTCCCTCAACTTTATATTCCATCAGTCCAATATTCCATCAACTATATATTCCCTCAGCTCTATATTCCCTCAACTCTTTATTCCATCAATCCAATATTCCCTCAGCTCCATATTCCATCAGCTCTATATTCCCTCAACTTTATATTCCATCAGTCCAATATTCCATCAGCTATATATTCCCTCAGCTCTATATTCCCTCAACTCTTTATTCCATCAATCCAATATTCCCTCAGCTCTATATTCCCTCAGCTCTATATTCCATCAGCTCTATATTCCCTCAACTCTATATTCCCTTAGCACTCAATTCCCTCAGCTCTTTAATGTATTAATCATTACTGTGGCTGCAAGTACACACGTACAAAATTGTGCTGTAGCATAATCATTTTTAATATATTTTAATCAGCTTTCTCTCCCCTAGAGTGCATTCCTTAAGTGTAGCCTTTTGTTGTTTTTTTTTTTTGTTTTTTTTTAAATGTAGAAGACATTTACCTCCATTCAGTCCAGTCCTTAATTTGAACATAAAGTATGTTGTTCTGTGGATTTGAGGCTTAGGCAATGTTATTCCCTTGACAAGGCGTTCGACCCTTAAGGGCTCTACACTGATCTTGTGGTTAACCTCTAACAGACTTTCTCACTGCCAGTTACACCATGTGAGATATAAGATTCCTAGATAAAAGCAAGGCTTCTGAAAAACACCCTTGTTTTGCACTTTTTATGAAATGGTTGACCGCTAATGGTTGAGCTCTGTGAAGTTTTCTCGTGTGCGATTGAGGGTGTAAGTTATAGCTTGTGCTGCTAGTCAGTTTTTCAAAAGTGGGATTCACGTTTTAGTAGAGTCGTAGATAAATTATTTAAAATAAATAAGGAACTAAATTAAACAACTGATCCACTACACACTAAAATCGGTGTATTTCAGGTATATTAATATGTCTTCACATCATTTCACATTGCCTTATGGTAATTATCACCTTCTGGTCGACAAAAAGCATTTGCGAATGTCAGTGTTAATTTGTAACAACCAAAGTTTATGAAAACTCTAGCTTGTCACCAAGCCAATGAACCGCCAATCACTTTTTTTCCCCCTGATCTCAGATATACAGTGCCATTTTTTTCTTTATTATAACACACTCAATAACAGTCTGCTTTTAGCTTAGGACTTCTTTCAGGCTTTTATCAGCAGGCTTCTACAAAAGGGCCTTGTTGTTTGTGTGTTTATCACAAGAGGACTTTGTACGTGCCTCCAAGAGCATGTGCATTTGTTTACAGAAAGAATCTGTCTATATAAATACATTAACGAGTTCTATAAAAATGCACCACTGACCCACAACCGTCCTTAATTTGAACATAAAGTATGTCATGCTGTGGATTTGATCAGAGGAAATGTTCCCGGTTAAAATTAGACAGAAGTTTAGCTTATTAGTAAATTAAGTTTCGGGGAGAAATGATAAAGGGAATATGGGTGGAGCATGGTTGTCTGGTTATATAATTTAAGTTCATATGATTTATTTAGTATTAAGCAGCAAAGTTCCACTTTATCTAGAGAAGTGAATAAACTAACAGCCAAACATTAAAAATGTTACAGACCGGTCCTAGGTGTTCTGCAAATTCGTCCCCGTTAGGGACGTTCTCCTCCACCACGCCAACAAAGGCCCCCCTTTCCTGAATTTTAGAGACTCTTCCTGTGCTATCACACTCCGAAATCACGCACCGTGACAGTACGTACTGAATCCCATGCAGTACCTACTGCACGGCTGTTGAAACAGTACGTACTAGTCAGTATGTGTGTGTAGTATGAATACAATCCCGGACATACTACACCCGCCATGTTGGCATGGTCGCGTGACCTACAGTGTCATCATAAACATTAAAATCTTAAAGGGACCACCAGATTAAAGCAACCGCACTAAGGGCAAAATGCACATCAGGAAAGTGAACTGAATTAGTGATGTAATGTGGGCGGGGTTAACAGGCTGAGGTAGTTTCGTTGCCGTTAGCTCGGTCGGTTAAGGCGTGATGGAGATCACACAAACGGTTTCAAACGTTGTGACTGTTTTCTTGTTTTAACCTTCAACAAGTTAACAATCTATTCAAGTATTGTGAAACGAGTCCTGTTTAACCTTAAAAAGGTCCGACGCGCTGTCTTCCGCCATTTTTTTCTGAGCTCGTCCGCACCAGTCCCGTCGCGTTATGGGAATTTTCAGTCTCGTAGTGTCCATCGGTTGCACACGGTAAAATCTTGCCGTAAGCGGTACGCCCTCCGGGTATTTCCCACCTACTGAGAATTCCGACATGTTCCCCCTCTGGCGTAGTGATTTTCGCCTGCTGTATAGTAGGGTAGTACGCCATTTCGGACGCAGCCATGGTTCATTATGTTAATTGCGAAGATTTGCTGGTAGTTTTCTTTTGTGTAGCTCGTTCTGAGCCTTTTGTATTGCTGTTGTTTTATTGTGTCTGACCCTTGCTCTTACCCTTTCATCTTGGAAATCTTGTGGCGTATTTGAGTATTGGCCTTGGCCTGTTTCATGTTTGTGGATTTTGTCATTAAACCCTTGACATACAGTATAGATCTTCACACTCTCATTTGAGAGGACAATGTACATGTGTGGTGGCCTGGGAAAACCCTTCATACGATGACAGGTCGCCATTTTACACTCTACAGCATGTAGCTCTGACTTTCCTGAACTGAAACATGTTCCTGTATTTCAACCAGAAGTAAAATTCTAGCGTTTTAAAAATCAGGTAGCCTCCAAAAATAAAAAGGGAGCAAACTGTATTTGAAGATTTGACTCTGATTTGCGGCATTTTTACAGCTAATATCGGATCACAAACTGGCATGATTACGCCTTTACCTTTAATGCATATAACTATCCTAAAAACTTTATCAAAATGTCTTTCACTGTCTTTCAACAAAAAAAAGAGTAAACTTAAATGGAAAAAAAACCTGTCATGTAGGACTTATTGATAACAATATGCCAAATACATACATACATAAATAAATAAATAAATCTATACTCGTTAGTAGTATGTGTGGAGAATTTTTAAATATGGAAGCCTAGATGCAAAGCTCTAACAGCGCAACGCCGAATCCCAGCTGAAACTGCATGTATACAGATTACGTGTGAATTAAAAGGAATAAAGATAATGGATATTACACACCCTGTGAGTGTGTGTGTGAGTGTGCCCTGCGATGGACTGGCACCCTGTCCAGGGTGTACCCCGCCTTGTGCCCGATGCTCCCTGGGATTGGCTCCAGGTTCCCTAGAAGGAGTAAGCGGTAGAAGATGGATGGATGGATGGATGGATGGATATTATACGCCCATGGACCCTTTTAAAACGCTGACTGTTTGGCACGTGTATACATAATCTGCAGGTCTACATATGATGATGTATTGGCATGAAATTCTGTAATAGAGCATAATTTAAAAAGTGAAATCACACTTAGCTAGCAAGGTTTGCGTTTGTTAAACGGCCTCCTTTACACAACACACAATCTTTACAGACAGCCTAGGCACGGTTAGAATGTAAGTAACAACATTCCCACGTCGTTTTGATGAAATACTGTCTATTTCTAGTTTCTTGAAGTTGAGGTGAGAACCTGTGTTACAGGCATTTAATGAACAAAATTTAACTAACAGCGATTTCTCGTCTTTTTTGGGCTCTTTTCCAGAATTCAGTCACAGCAACAGGTTTCCTCCCAAGCCACCCACGTGTAATATAAAATGAAGTTTGTGCTAGTTATGAGAGTGATATCCTGGGTTTCAACAGATTACGTGTATAGACAAACAAACAGGAAACCTTTTCCACATCTTCACATTTATTTAACTTATTTCGGCGTAGATAAATCTCCGTACGATTAAAAAGAAGTGGCCGTTCTACAAAGTGCTAGTCAGTTTTATAGCTTGTATGTAGAGCATCCAACATCACTCAGTTCGAACTTTACACTGCTTTACAATGTGCCGATTCAGGGTGCGGAAATCCCACCGGCTACACGTGACTGAAGCTTAACACGTTAAGATGGAATGTTCTTCAGTGCCTCTGGTGGAGAACAGGAAAAATAATAGCATATAAGAGAAAGAAAAAAAAACATGAGATGGTCACACTTCACACTCATCAAGTTCTGCATTTAGTGTAGCATCTAAGATTTTTGTTATATATATATATATATATATTAAATTCTTCATATTTCAAATACCAAGAAACATCTGAGTTGAAGGCTTTGGAAAGTATCCCATGCACTGAATGGTATTCAAATGCTCTAACATTAACAGTGGTTACAATTGATTTAGCCCATACTCTTCCCTGTAGCCATGAAGTGCAAAGCCAATATTCACAACAAGCCCACAAATTAACACAGCACTGAATGAATGAATGAATGAGTGAATGAATAAGACATTTAAGTAACATGATAAAGACAGATTAACAAATTGCATATTAATAACATGGAAAGAAATAGCTGCGGCTATGCTTTGCTCAGAGCTGAAATAAAAGAAAACTCCACCCTAAAATACACTGAATCTGTTTCTATTGAAATATTCGCTATGTGTTTAGTGATTCTAGTGCTAACGTGTTGGTTGTCGTTGTATTTTTGTTATTCGTGTTTGAAGTTAGCGGCTGCCTAAAACTTTCCATAAAAATCCCAACGATTGTCAGGTTTCTCCGTTAGCTCCTAAAAACAAAAGAACGAGAGCTTCTTTCCTCTCTCGCCATCTTCCAGAGAAATCCAGCGTAGAAGTAGTGATGTTGGTGCAAACGCTGGCTTCAAAGTCCCAGGATGCAATGCAGCGACAGTATACGAAGCAAATACGGCAGAGATTCGGACTCGGCTCGTTCACTCATTTGAAATCTGATGACTACGACACACTCCAAAAAAGTTGGGACAGTCAACTGTTTACCACTGTGTAACATCAGCTTTTCTTTTAATAACACGTATTAAGCGTTTGGACGCTGAGTGAAGACTCCAGATGGTTAAGTTTAGCAAGCAGAATTTTCCCCCGTTCATCTATTATGTATTTCTTCAGCTGTGCAACTGTACGGGGACTTCGTTGACTTATTTTGCGCTTCATTATGCGTCACACATTCTCAATCAGAGACAGGTCAGGACTATATCAGGACTACCCGCACTCTCTGCTTACACAATCATGTGCTTGTAATCTGGGCAGAATGTGGTTTGGCGTTGTCCTGCTCTGAATGGCAGCACACGTTGCTCCAAAATGTGTACATTTTACACCCTCACAGATGTGCAAGTTACCCATGCCATGAGCACTGACACACCCCCATACCATGGACACTGACACACCCTCATACCATGACTGACACTGATAACAGCTTGGATGGTCCTTTTCCTCTTTGGCCCGGAGAACACAATGGCTGTTTTGTCCAAAAACTATTTGAAATGTCGACTCGTCGGACCACAAAACACGATTCTACTGTGCTACTGTCCATCTCAGATGAGATCGAGTCCAGAGAAGTGGGCGGAGCTTCTGGACAGTGTTAATATACGGCTTCTGCTTTGCATAGTAAAGCCTTAACTTGCATCTGTGGATGCAGCGGCGAATGGTGTCGAATGACAAAGGTTTACCAAAGTACTCCCGAGCCCATGTCAGGATCTCCATTACAGACTCATGACGGTTTTTAAGACAGTGACGTCTGAGGGATCGGAGATCACACGCATTCAGAAGTGGTTTTCGGCCTCGCCCTTTATGCACCAGAATTATATTATGCACTGTAGAAGATGAAATGCCCAAAATCCTACTGATTTGGTCTTTGGGGAATGTTGTTTTCAAAGGGTTGGATTATTCGCTGACGCATCTGTCGGCAGATTGGCGAGGCTCGACCCATCCTTGCCGAGGCTCCGCCCATCCTTGCTCTTGAAGTACTAGACCTTTTTTGGAGGCTCCTTATATACTACGATTAGACGATTGCCTCACGTCACCTTCTTATTTCAACTTGTCACATCGCTATTAGTCCTAAATCACCCCGTCCCAACTTTTTCGGAACGTGTTGCATGCATCAATTTCAAAATAAACGTTCATCTTCAAAAAAAACTACACAGTTGATTAGATAAAACATCAAATACCTTGTCTTTATATGTTTTTTTTGTTTGTTTGTTTAAATCAAAGTCAAAGTACATTTTTCGAATCATTCCTCTTTGTTTTTATCAGCGTTTTCCATACTGACCCAACTTTTCCGGAATCGGGGTTGTAAATGGAAAACAGACCAACATATTAACGAAAGAAGTTTAAAATACAAAAGACAACCTCTTGGACGCCATTGAAGATCACATGTTACTTATAAATAATGATATGCGAGTCGTTCAGGGTGGACTTTTCCTTTAGCATTTACAAAGTATGGAATTGTGGGTCATCCCTTCTGACTGTCTTTGCATAGATCAACCATCGTGAAACATGTCTGGACACTTTAATATAAAGACATTACCCGGTCATGCTTAAAAAAATACACACATACAATACAACACAAAAGAATACATCAACAAACACATTGTATTTTCTTTACAAACAATTATTTGCCATGACTTACTAGCATCTCACGAGCAGTGGCTTTGTATCTCTTTCCATCTAATGAATGATGTTTCGTTTTGGTTCTCAAGAACGTAGGCAGTGGATCCGTCTTTATGTCCCGACCTCACCCGGGTCTTTATCCCGAGCGGCATGTTCAATTTGATTTGTATAGCACTTTTAACAATTGCCACATTGCCACAAAGTAGCTTTACTGAAATCCAGATGTAGATTTAGATCCAGAGGGGGAATAAGAAAGAAACCTTGAGAAGGGAACCCTTCTACACGTTACAGTATACAGGTGTTGCATAACAGTGCTAAATTCGATCAATCTCTCCACACTGTTTGTTGATATGGTGCAGACTGACGTGTACTACTGTCTTAGTAAAAATGGGTTCTTTAAAAGGTTCTTTGGAAAATGAAGCATACTTAGCTTAATGAACAGGTTCTTCTTAACATCCTCCCTGACAGCAAAACTCCTATGTTGTAGGGTTCTGATGTAAAGGGTTCCCTTAAATAGACAAACCAAAGTAGGCTAGATTTACGTAGCAGGAGTTAGATGATGGTCAGGCGGTGGGCGGTATCTGGACTCATGCTAGAGCATCCCTCCGTCTTCACCGTGGTCTTGGACATGTTGCTGCGTGTTTTGCGATGACGACAGAGACGCTCACAATAGTTCTGCGCAAAGATCAGCAGCATGAGTGGATTGATGCAGCTGTGCGAGTAGCTCAGACAGATGCTGATGTTGTAAGCATAGACGAAGGCCGATGTGGGCTCTTGGATACCAAGGTTGATCACTTGGATCACATGATACGGTGTCCAGCACAGCAGGAAGAGTGCAATAACCATCAGAACCATCTTGGTGGCTCTCTTGGCCCACAGAGACTGCTTGCGTTTGACCCGGCGCATCGACTGGAATACATGGTACAGGGTCAGTGAGTAGAAGGTGCTGATGATGATGAGGGGCACGAGGAAACCCAGCGTCGATTGGTACAGGGTGTACCAGTACATGTCCTGGGGACCGTCAAGGTTTATCATGCAGACACTAGAGTGCTTCTTGGAGATTACCTTGGCGTAGATCATGACAGGGATGGTGAGGAGGAAACTGCCGAGCCACACCGCCAGGTTGATGATGATGGTCCCCTGGATGGTGCGGTTCTCAGACATGGGATGGACGATGGCAATGTACCTTTGGAAAATGACCAGAGGTTGAGTTGAAATCTGGACACCATAACGTATTTGTATCATAATTCAAATCTTTTGATGACAACCAGTAATTCCAGTTTATCCCAACACTTATGAATGACAGTTTGTTTGCACGTTCTAGAAACCCTGATAATCCAATGTTTATACCCAGCCACCTGCAAGGAAAAGGATTAAAAGCTTTTTAAAAAATTTGTTTAATGGGAAAAAAAAAAAAAGATCCTCTCACTAATGTTCTCTATAGAGTAGTCAGAATACTATTGTTGGTTTTACACTCACTGCTGACCGAAATGGGGTGTCAGTAGGGGCACTAAAGCTGGGTTTTGTTGGGAACTGTTGAACAATTGACTCAACATGGACTCTACCATTCATTCATTCATTCATTCATTCACTCACTCATTCATTCATCCATCTTCACTTAGCGCTCTATCCTGCTCAGGTTTATAGTGGCTTCTGAGCCTATCCCTGGAACATTGTAAAGTTGATGCCAGGCCATCACATACCAGGGCGCCATGCACACACACGTTCACACACTCATTCACACCTACCCTACCAGTTATTAAGATTAATCAAAGACATTTTGGCATCGAAACTCCAGCTATTTATTTCTTCATCTTCCATCAAATTTCACTCCACCTTTGAGCGTGTCAGAGTAATCAGTAGTCAAACCTTTGACTACTACAAAACCTACAGCACTGTTGGTGCAGTAGGGCATGTTTCTAAACTCACCTATAAGTGAGGCAGACTCTAACCGAACCATACAGCCGAGAGGTTGTTGGGTAAGAGTTTAGCTCTAGCGGGCTGTAGTCAAGACGGCTATTGTCAAGTACAAGATGAGATTGAGTCAAGACCAAGTCTTAAAGGGGTCGAGGTCAAGCCAAGATTACATAAGAACATAAGCAAAACTGAATCAATATCATGACTGTAAGCCCTCAAATCCTTTGTGAGTCCAAACCTTTACTTCAGATTAATATATGCCAGACCAAGTTAGCAAATTACCTTGAGAATTACCCAGAATCCTGCAGAATCATTCCAAACCGTAGATGTATGCATATAATTTGGTTACCACTAGTATTTTATTGGGTACATGCATGCCACTGATACTAGATCGAGACCAAGGCTATATATAGTGAGTACAAATGGCAATACATCCAAGACAAGTCAAAGTTAATACAAAAAAATGGCTCGAGACCAAACTTGAGTATCTTATCTTAAAGCCCTGAGCTCTAATGTCCAGCATGAGCAGCATTAGCTCCAGAGCTAGAAATGTCCAATTCAATTAAATTTGTACAGTGCTTTTTACAAAGCAGCTTTCCAGAAATCCAGATGTTGATCCCTAGATTAGATCCCTAATGAACGAGCCAGAGGTAACAGCGGTGAGGAAGAACTCTCTGAGATGACATGAGGAAGGATCCTTACGGGAACCCATCCTCTTCTGGGTGACACGGGATAGCGGGGTTATAAATCATTCCAGTACGCAGGTTTAGAAGAGTAAAGACAAACAGCACTAAGTTTATGAAATCCCTGAACGCCATTTGTTGATTTAAACAGCTGCAAACCCACTTAGATTACATTTAAGAAAAGAAGAAGAAGAAGAAGAAAAAAAGTTCCTCAAGGGCTCTGTAGACAATGAAGGATTCTTAGCTTCTTGAATGGGTTCTTCTTAGGCTCCATTTTGACAGGGTGAACCACAATATTATAGGATTCTACACAGAATATTTACAGTGTTCCACTAATGGAGCAAACTGCAGAATTAATAGGTTCTGATGGAAATGTGTACAAACACACAGATGTCAAATGAGGGCATTCAGAAACATTTAAAAATGTGTTTTGAGCCTTGAATTATTTTGTTTACTCCAAATAAATGTGAAAATCTCAGTCACACGCTATGTGAATTCACACTGCCTGAGGACGATTTGGCCCTAATATGAACTCATAGACTTCTTTTCAGTAAAACTTTCAAATGAGCCACAATACTTTTACAGACACTTGTTCATTTTCTTCAAGACGTTAATGTGTTTAATCTGTGGAAGGGAACGCATGTAACGCAGTCGTATGATTGCACCCTCGAGTACATTCTCCCTGCGACTCGTGAGCCGTTAATTACAATGACATATAGTGTTATTATAGAGCCACAGAACAAGAATAACACGCATACAAATGTCCAAATATAGCATGAACTAGTGGTAAGTCCAATTGCCTGCTTCCTTTCTTCATAAGATAAATTCTTTCCAGTGTGTGACAGTGTCCTTGGCAAATCTCGTGCACTGCAGGATCATATGCTTCAATAAGAGATGATGGAAAGCACATGACCCATCAAAACAAGCAGGCCCCATCTGCTTCCATAAGAGGTGTAGTGAGCAGAGGGCTTAGGGCTAAGCATCACCATGAAATGTTATCATATTACAGCATAGAGGACTTTGTGGGGCTCAGTCCTCAAGTTATTAAAGCATCTCTTTCTTAACACACTCGGGACATCACATGTTCTGCAACTTTGGTGTGGAAAAAAAACAAACAAACCTCAGTGTCTGTTCTGTATTCACCGTCATATCAGATCCTACTGAAATAATCTTTAAGAGCTACTGCTGATGCAGCGGAGCGCGAAGGTTTGCACAGCCCTAGGATGAAATGAAGAACGATCACAAAAAATGCTCAGATCTTTTCAGTTAGGCTTAGCGGTTAGCACGTTCGCCTCACACCTCCAGGGTCGGGGGTTCGATTCCCGCCGTTGCCCTGTGTGTGTGGAGTTTGCATGTTCTCCCCGTGCTGCGGGGGTTTCCTCTGGGTACTCCGGTTTCCTCCCCCAGTCCAAAGACATGCATGGTAGGCTGATTGGCGTGTCCAAAGTGTCCGTAGTGTATGAATGGGTGTGTGAGTGTGTATGTGAGTGTTCCCTGAGATGGATTGGCACCCTGTCCAGGGTGTACCCCGCCTTGTGCCCCATGCTCCCTGGGATAGACTCCAGGTTTCCCCGTGACCCTGAAGGAAGGATAAGCGGTATAGAAGATGGATGGATGTATGGATGGATGGATGGCATTTGTTTTCTCAGTGATATTACATTTTTTTAAAAACATGTATGTAAAATGAATTTTTAAGAGTTACACGGGCGAAAAGGCATGTATTAATCAAGCAATGTATTAATAATGAAAAAAAAAAAGTATATTATATAAATTCTATAGTTTTCATCTCCCTTCCTGTATCCTTGAATAAGTCACACGGCTGATGTCTCCAACCATTTTGACGTCCTGTGAACAGCTCTTATTATTTCCTTTATTTACACGGGTGGTCTCGTTGCAATCGAGATCAAAACTGATAAACACAGACGAATCACAAGCGGACGCTACGACATACACTCGCACGGCATAGACAAGCAGGTAAAGGTCATGTACCCAAAAAAAAAAAAAAAAGTATAATCTAAAAAGCGTCGAGGCTTTAGATTTATCATTGAAAGATTGAACACGTTCACGCATCATTAAAAAAAAAAAGATGCACGTTAGAAAATGTTGATATTAAATCATTAAGTCGTTCATTTCAGGGACTGCTGCAGGCTCTGTGTTAACATGAGGAATATTTAAAAGTAGGTAAGAGTACTGTGTGTAAAGGTGTTTATAGATGAGAGATAAGAGGGTAAAATACATCAAATTGCCCTATAAATAGATAAAAACACGCACCGCCTCCTCCACATCAGGGTCATAACCAATCGGAATTCTTTAGTTGGATTCTTTGATGGTTTTTTTTTTTTTTTTTTAGTATACATCCACATTTCATTGTAAGATATACATACACTTTTGCCTTTTTTTCACCCCGGAGCCACAGCTGACACAACCTCTGCTGTTGTTGCTGGCTGTTAGCCTTCTTCATAAAGTTATATCGCCTCCTACACAGCTCCCCTGCAGTAACCTACTTTTGTATTCTGTACATATATTTATATCGTCGATCTCACTTAATTATCTGTGTATAAAATGCTTCTAAATTGTATTAGCTAAACGCAGTTCTCCAATTAAAACATGTCCTGGTCATGATGGTCGTTTCGCCGGAACCGAAAAGCACACGTGGAAATTAGGGTTTGTTTGTTTGTTTGTTTGTTTGTTTGTTTTTTCACTTAATGTAAATAAAATCTGCCATAGAAACATCGACCTTAGCATCGCTTTTCCTTTTCTAGCTTCTGCTATGGTTCCTCCTTAAGGAATAACGTTTCACTGAGCAGAGGTGATGTCTCAAGTTAACTCAGATTCGAGTTGCACTTGAGTTATCTGGAACATTGTGTCAAAACAAATCCAGGACAAGGTTCTGGAAAAGTATCAGTCAGGGTTTTTTTAAAAGACCACTTCGTAGAGCACCAGTAAATTCATTGTTTTAAAAAAATGGGAAGAATATGGCACAACTGCGCCTCTGCCTAGAGTAGGCCGTCCAACAAAACTCAGTAACCAAATAAAGAGAGTATTGATCAGCGAAGCAACTACGTATCCAAGAGTAACGTTCACCATGATGCTACCAACCCCCGTGCTTCACTGTTGGTTAGTTTGATGAGAAGTGTAGGGTTTCCACCAAATGTAGCGCTTTGTGCCAAGGCTAAAATGTACATTTTAAGAAGAATTTTTTTATTCACCATACACATTTACATGTACTGGGAATTTTTTCTTGGTGAACACGATGCCATCCTAACATACAAATATTGCACCTTGGGCGAAAATGGTAGGCTCAGTTGTAATTTACATTAGAGTGGAGGTAGAAATAGCAGCTGGATGCAGTTTGGGGTGCATTAAACGGAATTGTGATATATAATAAATAACAGCAATGATGTATAGTAATGACAATATTAATAAATATTTCATAGATAGTACTATTTATTAGTAATATTTAAAATAATAATATTTACCTTGTAAAATTAAAAAAATACTACTACTACTACTACTACTACTAATAATAATAATAATGATATGCAAGTATGTAGTGCAGGAACCAGGAATACAGTTATTCGTAATAACATTTAGATAGCGAGGTTGCTTGTTACTGGCAGGACAGCGCTGTAGGGATCACTGAATGCTGCCTAGTCCTCCTGGTTAATAAAAGAAATTGCCAGTGGAAAGAAGCTGTTTGGATGGCGTGCGGTTTTTGTTATCAGGTAGTGGAGTCGCTTTCCTGTTGGTAGTTTTTGAAATCAGCAAGGTGCTTGTTGGTGCGTTGCAAATTTCTCTTTTCACCAGAGGAAGCTGCACCTAACCAGATATCGATGGCAGACGTAAGGATGCTTTTTATAGCGACAGTATAGAACTGCACCGGTATAGCCTGGGGTAGATGGAACTTTGCACCTGCCCTAAGAAATACATCCTTTGTTGAGTTTTTGTGTTGATGGATGATGTATGCATCTCCCATTTAAGAGCACTTCCCATGGAGCACTGTCAAGTCCATAATTTAAGAAAAAAAAAAAAACTGTTTTAAACAAAAGGCGCAACCTATCGTCTTGACTATTTGGTTTAGATTCACGACCTATAATCTCAATTAAGTCCATTTTAGTTCCAAGTTGTCACACTATAAAATGTGAAAATGTTCAAGGTGGGTGAATACTTATGCAAAACACTTTGGAGTGATATGAAGCGATGTTCATTTACAGTCTGAATGAGTCGGGATTCATGATACGAGTTTGTTTTGTAGACTAATCATTCGTCTGAGAACATGTTCGGTCATTTGTAGACGTCAACTGTATCAGGAGATATGATGGAGGATAGATCGACCATATTTTTTGGGAAATGGACAAACCGATAAGGTAGGGAAAAAAATAACACTTCCATTGTTTCTCACATTGACCACTATTGAATTTCCTCTCACGTGAAGACACAGCTTACTGAGCACACTCGTGCTCAACCAAAATCTAAAGGAAAGCCTTCCTAGAAGAGCTTCAGTAGCAGATCGTCGGTCACAGCCAACCGCATGCAGTTATGTAAGCTGAAGGCAGCTCATTGAACCACAGACTAGCTACAGGGCTAGAGACGTTAGATCAGAAGTGGGAGAGATTTCAGACTTCAAAGTTGTCATTTTATTTACCCTCTCGGGTCTGATTAGCGAACTGACAACAAGGCTTGTTTAAACAAGTCGACCTCGATACCAACGACGTGGACGGAGGTGCCTCCACCACCACCAAGCCTAGTCCTTCTTCTTACTAATTTGTCTAGCAGAAATAACCTGAAAATATACTTCAAACCTGAAGGAAGCTCTTAGAGAACATTTCAGACATTTGACCTTGCTGTGACCTTAATTTTATTTGGATCAATTCCAAAATCGATTAAAGTTCATCTGCTGGTTACAATCATAACTCCATACCAATCCTGCAAACATGCAACCGATCGTTCTCGAGCTATCACGGTAAGGAGAATCTCGGACAGACGGACAGACTATAACGCTTCCAACACTCAGCGGCGAAGGCATAAAAACAGACAGGTCACAGTGGATGCTCCGGGAAAACATAAAGTGTGCTGCAATCTCTGAGAACGGTGCTATTCATCATGCTCTGACCACTGACCCGTACAACGCTGACCAGCTTGGTGATTTCTCAGAGCGGCTTTACAGCGCTGTCATCGCAGAGATTAAAGGTGGAGTGGTATGACTTAATAAGGTGGTATTCTGAGAAGATGTCAAGTCTCACCACTCCAGTCTTGCCAGGGAAATGGAGTTTTTACCACCTTTTTCACGCTTCCTCGAGCCAATCAATTAATTCTTCTCAGTCTGGAGGGTGAAGCTCCATCAGCAAATGCCTGTACTTGATGAATGTTGGATGTAAAAACATCACAACTGAGGACTGCAAAGAAACTCTGTCCATCTGTGTATTAAATGACAAAATATCGTGATGTGGATGACGTGTTGTGACCTGGACACCCATTAAAGACATGTATAATAAAACACGACGGGTTGCAAAACAGGGCAAGAACTGCTGATTTAGATGATGATGATGATTCATAACTTGTCTATGTGCTTAAATCTGGCTATAGATGCGCATAGGGTTGAACGACGTGAAAGAAGTGAACTTCGTAGCTAATAGTGCTTGTTATATAAACAAACTGTCATGTAATATTGGAGAAGGACCAGGAACTAGGTTTCCCATCAGCCACTGCACCATGTCACATGTCTCAATTACCTGCTTCACGTTTAGCTCATTAGCACAGGTGTATATATATATATATATATATATATATATATATATATATATATATATATATATATATATATATATATATATAAATAATTACATCCTGCTCTGCCCGAGTTGTCTCGCGTTGCCTGTTCCGTCTCCATGTATCACGTCATGCTCGTCTTTGTTCCATGTAAGTCTTGTGTTGTGCTTAGTTGGACACTTTATTAAACGTTTCACTTTTATAGTCTGCATTTTCAGCCGCCTCAAATTCTACAACGTGACACAAGCAAACAAACAAATAAACAAATTACTAACTAACTAACTAAATAAATAAATAAATACAAACAGTACAAAATTTTCAGTCTGAGACGCGGTCATTCTCCTATCCTGTATTAATAATCGTATTATTATTATTATTATTATTATTATTATTAATAATAATAATAATAATAAACATTTCTTCTGTTTGTCTGTTCTTAAATCATGCTAGTGCAGAGGAAAGTATGGAGAGAAAGAAGTGGATTCCGTAGTGAATAGTGGTTGTTAGCAGTAAACAAACAAACAAATAAATAATAAATAAATGTTTTTAAAAAAGCCTTTAATAAAAGTATCCTATTGAGATGCGTTTTCATTGCTTGTTATCAAGAAACAAACTAAAAAAAAAAAAAAAGTATGTGATAAATAAATAAATAA
This sequence comes from Ictalurus furcatus, assembly GCF_023375685.1. NCBI lineage: Eukaryota > Metazoa > Chordata > Actinopteri > Siluriformes > Ictaluridae > Ictalurus > Ictalurus furcatus. The sequence goes on from NC_071268.1 coordinate 26,563,129, forward strand.
ATACCTAATTAACTCAAAGAGAAAACCAAACTCCACTGCCTGCTGTTCTTAAATAAAGGTACTAAATGGAACTTCTCCTTGCTGCTGGAGTACATGTTGTACATGTTGTGTACCTTTGGCGCGTGTCTCATCCCTGTGAAGGTGCATGAGGTGTAATTAGATTTTAGGGTAAAGCTTTAAAAGTGCTACCCTAATTGATGGAGTGAAAGATTACACGGTGAATGTTCAAAAGCTGTGGCGTTGAGGGTAGAGGAAAGAAAAGTGCTTTCCTTTACTTCTGATGATCTCAGGGATGTATGGAGTGTTTCCATCCCCCCTGTGCGCCTCTCACCTGTCGATGCAGAGCACAGTGACGATGCCCACAG
>NC_071268.1:26568493-26575993 GCF_023375685.1 Ictalurus furcatus
CAGGACACAGCCACGCTCACCAAAATGCTTTCCACTGACATTTTCCACAAATGGCAGCAGATTTTATTGCATTTCAGTGGCTGTGTCTGCACATTTGGAAACAAGACCTTAACATTTGGACCATTGTTTTATTACAAAGTGTGACAGAATGCAATAAGAGTTGGTTTTGCTCAACTCTAGACTAGTGGCCACCAACCCTGTTCCTGGAGATCTACCTTCCTTGTAATGGTGCCCACCTGACCATCTAATCAATCTAGACTAGTGGCCACCAACCCTGTTCCTGGAGATCTACCTTCCTCGTAATGGTGCCCACCTGACCGTCTAATCAATCTAGACCAGTGGCCACCAACCCTGTTCCTGGAGATCTACCGTCCTCGTAATGGTGCCCACCTGACCATCTAATCAATCTAGACCAGTGGCCACCAACCCTGTTCCTGGAGATCTACCGTCCTCGTAATGGTGCCCACCTGACCGTCTAATCAATCTAGACCAGTGGCCACCAACCCTGTTCCTGGAGATCTACCGTCCTCGTAATGGTGCCCACCTGACCATCTAATCAATCTAGACCAGTGGCCACCAACCCTGTTCCTGGAGATCTACCTTCCTCGTAATGGTGCCCACCTGACCATCTAATCAATCTAGACCAGTGGCCACCAACCCTGTTCCTGGAGATCTACCTTCCTCGTAATGGTGCCCACCTGACCATCTAATCAATCTAGACCAGTGGCCACCAACCCTGTTCCTGGAGATCTACCTTCCTCGTAATGGTGCCCACCTGACCATCTAATCAATCTAGACCAGTGGCCACCAACCCTGTTCCTGGAGATCTACCTTCCTCGTAATGGTGCCCACCTGACCATCTAATCAATCCAGACCAGTGGCCACCAACCCTGTTCCTGGAGATCTACCTTCCTCGTAATGGTGCCCACCTGACCGTCTAATCAATCTAGACTAGTGGCCACCAACCCTGTTCCTGGAGATCTACCTTCCTCGTAATGGTGCCCACCTGACCGTCTAATCAATCTAGACTAGTGGCCACCAACCCTGTTCCTGGAGATCTACCTTCCTCGTAATGGTGCCCACCTGACCGTCTAATCAATCTAGACCAGTGGCCACCAACCCTGTTCCTGGAGATCTACCTTCCTGCAGGTCTCATCACCAACCCTAAATGTTCCCACCTGACCATCTTTCCATGAGGAAACTTTTTAGTGTTCTTCGTTAATGGCAAGAGGAAACATTTACTGGTACGTGTTTACCCATCAAGCCTTTCTTCTTTTTTTTTATTGCATGTATTAATCAATTTCTGTGTTGAAATTGGAGGTGAATTAGTCAGCAGCTTGTGAGTAATGAAGCATTCTGATTTGTTAAATAAACGCCATCATAATACTCTGTGGTTAGAATTGTTTCATGATTCCAAATAAATAGATCACGATCCACAAATAAAAAAAAAGTGAGATTTACAAAAATTCAACAAATGTGCAAATGCATTGAATGAGATCCACAAATGTGTTGGTAGTTTCACAAAAATAAATAAGACTGACAAATAAATAAAAAAAAAAATGTTTACAAGAATGTTTTTATGTCACAAACACAACTCTGCCTTGCATTCATTTGTGGAAATAGCATCGAGAATCCACACACGAATCCTAAAATAGCTGGACTCCGCCCACTGTCTACTCAAGCCGATCGGATAACCGCCACACAGCACTGACCAATCGTAGCATGTTCTCGCTCCAACCAATAACGCTTTGTTTGCATTTGTGAATTTGTTTCATTTTTGTAAATCTCACTACATTTATTTGTGGATCGTAACCTATTTATTTGGAATCTTGGCTTGTACATAGCAGGACTATAAATTCTTGTCTAGAATCGCACTCTGGTTCTAAATGTGGCCCACAATCGCTGGAATGATCTGGGTCGCACACACCCCATCCACAATGTTGTCTGCTGTCACGTTTGCAGCGCCATCACTGCCACACATGGCCCACACTCGGCTGACATGATGCATGCCAGTACCGGGAGCACGCCAGCAGTGCCATCCTGAAGCCCAAGACCATCTGCTGTGGGACAGGATCTGATGTGGATGCCAAAAATGAAACGATATATTGATGTCTGTTTATCTTTGAAAGACAGGATGGACGTAGCCCTGCTAGCATATTTAAACCAGCCGCCCATGGTAATGCCCTTCCCAAAGTGGGATAATATTGTTCCACCCGAAAAGTCCAGCCCTCATGTGTGGTTCAGTTATCTAAAAAGCCCACACCGTTTTCAGGCTCTTGGACATCCTTCAATTCGGTTCAAAACAATACACTCTAGGCTTCATTGGCAAGGGGCCAGAGTACATTATGGCATTCGACATCGCCTTCAGTAATTTATTATATTTACTTCCTTCCTCTGCGTGTCCTCTCTCCCTGTTTCCATGAAATTAACAAAAGATAAGCAATACTTATAAATCTGAATTTATAGTCGTCATTTAGGACCATCTTTCAAAAACATCTGACAAATGTGTACTCTAATGATTGCAGAGTTGGTGTCGAGATTTATTTGAGATAACAATATACTTTGCCCCGAATAAAGTACGTTTAGTATATAGTAAACACTTAGAGATGGGAGTCTCTGGAAATTAGTTGGGATTTATTGCTGTCTGTTCTGTTTATACCCCACTTCCTCTTCTCCAGAGACGCCCAAAGAACATCTGGAGGTCCAGGTCCCAGCACCAGGAGAAACCCCCTCTGGATCACCACCACATCAACTGTTCTCAGATCAATCGAGAAATAGCCCATAACCCATTCCTTCGAGACCATGCTCCAAGGACTGCCTAAATCCCAAAGCTTGCTAGGAAGGAATGCTGAACCGCCTGGTGAAATCCAAAAGGGGATTTCGGAGAGCATGCTGGCCTTGTAGCAAAAGCAATTCACAGTTTAGCAGAGGCAATTCACACACTCTTTACTAACGCGATAAGCTTACAGACAGTTTTCACAGTCCATGGATTAGCGTGCAATTTACGCCTATGATTGTCGCCCTTTAAGCTCTACTCTGTTTTCCTGGTTCAAGTTAATTTGCTGAAATGCTGTGCACAAAGTGATGCTGTGCGGTGAAGTGAAACGTTCCGACTGTGCAGAGCAAGGAGTGTTCGTTTATTTGAAAAACCTCCTGTATGACTCAGCATAAGCCTGAATCCAATCCTTTTGATAACAAGATCATCCCGCTTTCTCTCTCAGAGCCTCTTCTATCTCTGATCTCTGTGTTATGACCACTTTATCTTATTGCTGTGTTTCATCTCTCTGGAAAGTCCTCCTCCGTCTATTACTGTACATCTCCGAGACGAAAAGATTATGACGTGTCCATTAAAGTCGGGAATCTGAAATGCCTCACATCTCCGTCATGGACTGGTGCCAAAAACTAAAACGACGTCTGGTTTGGAGGAAAAAAAAACAACAGTCAATCTTTTTAAGAGGTGCATATTTCTACTGGTTTGAGAAGTGAGCTGGTATGTAAACAGATGTGGAATTTTCCCAACACACGCCACACAAGGGCATTTTGGAGAACACGCTGATATACACTGCTGGCCGGTTTGGAGGTGGAATGGGTTCTGTACATTACCTCTAGGTGTAAATGTGCCGCTGATTTACAAATATGTACGTAAAGATAAAAGACACTTTGCGTTCATTTCAAATTTCAGCACTTTTGCCCGTCTCAGCCCACTATAACTAAACTTTAGCTTCAAATATAAACATTAAAATGCTTAAAAATGCATGATTTTTTTGTGAATTGAAAATGATAAAGAGTTGTTATTGGTCACATATACATTACGGCACAGTGAAATTATTAAATTATCTTCGCATACCCGAGCATGTCAGGAAGTTGGGGTCAGAGCACAGGGTCAGCCATGATACAGCGCCCCCTGGAGCAGAGAGGATTAAGGGCCTTGCTCAAGGACCCAACAGTGGCAGATTGGCAGAACCCCCGACCTTCCGATCAGCAACCCAGAGCCTTAACCACCAAGTCACCACTGAAGTGATATAGCATCTCCTGCTTGCTTACTCTTTTTTCCACGAGTCACCCGTTACAGGTTATGAAACATTTACATTTTAATTCCACAACATTCACTCATTCACTTTTTTCTTTCAGCCCATTGAACACGGCGTACTTACGGCATCTACACTTTCCTTCTTCATTTTTCAAACTTTAATCATACTATTCTATTTATTTATACAGCACTTTTCATATAAATTGCAACCCAGGTACTTTACAGAAATAACAAAACGCAAAACAAACGGCACGAGACGGAGTAAAACATCTGTAAAGCTCAGTAGTTGGTGATCGTATAAATGAGATCCTAAAAAAATCTTTAGCTAGACAAAAAAACTGCCCGTACTTGCGTCGATCGATTAATGCTCTACAAAAAAACAAAAAAAACAGTCCACTGTATTATCTGTCTCATCTTCTCTCGTCATGCACTAACTACGCAACAGCCTAGTTACGCTAGCCTCTGGCCTTTTCCGACAGGAACAGGAGTCATGATGTATGAGCCAGACAAAGAGATGTTAATCAGGAGCTCCTGCTCCTGTCACAATCAACGTTTCATCAATGGCAGATTATCGAGCAGTAAGTCCAGCATGTGACTCCGATCAGCACAGAGAGGAAGAGAAGTCTGTTGTAGACGTGAACTCGAGTAAACACTTGATAAAATACGTAAATATTCGGTCCTACGTGAATCGTGGGTAAAAAATAAATCAATAAATAATACTCACACATGAAAACAAACGAGTCTTGTGTAAAGATCACGTGTGAAAACCAACAGAATCACGGGGGAAAAAAAATCACATCAAAATGATACATAATCGTGTGTAAAAAATGAAAAATGGCATAAAAATAATCGAATTCTGCAAAGAATTCCCATGTAGAAATAAACGAATCGTGTGTAAAGATCACGTGAAAATAAACGAATCATCTCTTTTAGACTCTGCTGTAAATCCAGTCGGATGGGGGTCCACTGATGTTGATGAGATGACATAAGCTACTCTACGAACCTTCAAAAACCTGTGAAATGTTGCTCAGAGTGGGTTTTTACAGCCGTCAGGAAAAGCTTTGCCGCAAACTGCTCAAGACAAACACTCAGTGACACACCTCAAAGTGAAACAGACAAAGTGACTCTGTTTATCAGTACAAACTAATGTGATCCGCACATCCAAAAATAGAGTTCCGCAATACATATCTTTAATCCAAAACCCGTTAACGCTCATTCCTCAAGCACGGTTTAGGAATATTTCCCTATTTAAAGATTCGTCTAAGATATCCAGGTCCCAGGAGAAGCAAATAAAGCCGCCAGCAGGTGGAGATAAAACAACGAAACGGTTCATCACCGTCATGGAGCAGCAAGGCCCGTCTCTCGTTATTTACACTTCTTAATGCACACACATCTGCATCAAGACCAAAATATGACATTTGAAAATAAGCTTTAATCTCATCGTTGTCAATTTATATTAAATGATCATTAGCCTAGTGACAAATCTAGCGACCTTTTGAGCAGATGTTAGTGACTGTCCTGCACTCGATATGGCTCTACAGCTCACATCCCAGCTGCTGGATATATAAAATGAGCGAGCAGTGGTGTCGAGTCAAAGTCCAGCTTCGTCGAGTTCGAGTCGAGACCGAGTCCTTAATCAATCGAGTCCGAGTCCGAAAGTTTGAATTCATTCGAAACGAGTTTGAATGACGACAAACTCATTTCTGAACACAGCTCTGTTCTTGTACCCTTTTTTTTTTTTTTTTTCATTTTATTTCCTAAAATTAAATAAATAAATAAATAAATAAATAAATAAATCCCTATCAGCAGGGTTTATGATATTTACTACATTAAGAAGTACATTTCACATTTCACATGAAATTCAAGACTGGAATCACCAAACGCTAATGTTTAGGGGGCGATACGACTACGATCTTATTTCACGATAGCGACGCGTTTTCTCAGGTCGGTCTATCGGTAGTATTCAAGCGAGAAATACTACGGAAATTGAATTGAAGCAATTAAACGTAAAATAAAATAGACACTTCACTGTATGACGTCCTTGAAATTTAAATGTACTGACGTTATTGAGTCAAAGGAGTGAGCGAGTGATTTTCTCTTTGTCTTTTGTCAGGTTTATTACACTGCCGTCACTTTAAAACCTGGTGCACAGATCCAATGTAGTGTATTGACCAGGGGCGTTAGCTGAACTGTTAATTATCCGGGGCTGAGCCCAGATCTTCTCCATCAAAAAACTTTTTAAAATGTACTTCTAAATATACAATTTGCATGCATTTTTTTTTTCATGCATATGAACTTAAAAAAAATAAATAAATGGACAAATAGTTGTATTTATTTATAGACCTCTCAGCCAATAAGACACGAGTGTTTCCTCATATTTTCCTTTACACCCTGTCTGATTGGTCTCTCCTCTTTGGGCCTATGGCTTGAATGCCCAGGCCAGGTTATGTCCCTGGTATTGACACACCTCCGATTTTTCATCATCAATGTTCCTAACGACCAATCACTGATCAATATTGCTCTCAATGACCAACAGTCTTCCCACTGACCAATCCTTAATCACCATTGTTCCCATGGACTAATCACTGATCACCATTGTTCTCAATGACTCAATGAACATACAAATTAGCCAATAAGGTCATCTGTTAATCTCTAGTGGCTTTTTGAGTATGCCTTAGCTACTTTTCCCTGAAAAGAGTTATCAGCGCTGGTGCTGATGAGCATAAAGACACACTCACTATCAGATCTCTGCCTGCGTAAATACCATCAGAAGAACAAACACTTTTTTTTTTTTTAACCACACAGTGTGTATACACCAACACAGAGCTGCACCTCGCCTTCGCTTCGCACTCTGGAGTTTCATTTCATACGCCGTCCTCGCTTTCCGAGGTTTCTAATGTTTCCAAGGCCAAGATTAACAAAGGTTTAACACAATCCCGAGGAAGGTGATGAGGAGGTAATAGATGATGTCTAACGTGTTTATTTAAATCAATACTCCTCTCCTGGCCTGCAATTACAAAGCCCCAGGCCACAGCCAATCAATCTCCATTATGTTCAGGCTGAACAGAACACAATCAGGGCTTATGATGAAGGTTTAGCTGAAGGTTAACAGCGAGCAATGTGGAATACAGCAAGTTCACAGAAATGTCACAAAAATGCAGGAACTCCATTAAAGTCTGTGGGATAACGCTGCTTTAAGAAGTTGGAGACCTACACGATCTGTAACTAACAATCTATAACTTATAGCATCTGCTATAAATACTGTAAACGCTCTAATCACAGCCATATGCTATGTTAAAAGGAACAGTGTTCCTTTTAGTTTGTGCGCCGCTGATCTTTAACTGCGGTTCGATGCTCAAAAGGGCAGATGCGTGATATCCAGTGATAGTGATCCGATCCAGTAACGTTCTGTGGTACTGTTTGTTCGGAAAGCTTTAGTAGGGTCACTCTTTTCTCATGCCCGCGCTTGG
>NC_071268.1:26580993-26670993 GCF_023375685.1 Ictalurus furcatus
GTGGGTGTGTTTGTGTGTGTTCTACCATTATACATTACTACATGTCTCTATTTGAGCTTTAGGTGTGTGTGTGTGTGTGTGTGTGTGTGTGTGTGTATTTTAAGAAGGTGGTTGCAGGACGCAAACCCAAGAATATTACTGAACTGGAGGCCATTGTTTCTGAGGAACGGGAAACGATTCCTCAGGAACGCTGCAGAAGCTCTGCATCTCGTTTGCAGCAGGTCATAACAGCTAAAGGACGCTCTACTAAGTACAAAAGATGATCGCCATGACGGGGGGTGAATAATTTTGAAACAGGAGAAATCAGTACAAGTTGTATTTTCAGTTGAATCCGAGGAATCCACTTGAAGCATTCGCTGTGTTGAACTATTTCACTTGCTTTTGTTTGATTTGTTCATCGCAAACAGCTGAAAGTCTGCACGTTTTGTACGTGTACATGTTTCTATTTGAGTATTAGAAGTGTGTGTGTGTGTGTATGTGTGTGTTACATTCCTCAGAACCTCCTCTTCCTGTTTGGAGGTTAATCGAGCAGAATGTTCATTTAAGCTTTGACACAGCAGAATTCCAAATGATCTATATCTGTAAATGTGCTGTTCTGAACTCTTCGCATCGCTCCACTGCGTCTGTGAGTCAGGAGAGAAGTGCGTTGTTTCATCGCTGTCTTTAAAGCAGGAGCGCTTGTGTGTACACACGTGGCCTTATTCCCCAGCGCTGACTGACAGAACGCTTGGCTTTGAAACTGAAATGCAGAGTGCCAACACTTGTGTAACTGTCTCCCTGCCGTAGCGTTAATGATCTCCCGTGATATCTGCCTTCCTCTGATTGTGTGTGTATGTGTTTACATCGTTCTTGTGCCTTGATGCAGTTTTCTGCTCCACTGATGTGTGAATATTCTCTGTGTGTCACTGACAAACTGTAACATATTAAAAAATAATAACTTTGAGGTAGTTTATAAAACACAGTTCGTAAATCTGAGACGTGCAGAGAGGGACACCGAGTCTCCCGTTTATCACGAAAATAAACAAAAACACAACTCCGGGAAAATATGCAGTATTCATGAAAATAAATAGAAGGTAAATATCTATAAACATGGATATAAGTTAAAAGTCAAACATAATGGCATAATTACGTAATTTAATACTTAGAGAAATGCAGACATAAGAAAACAATCAACAATGTGAATTCAGAGTGTGCATATGTGATCAACAAGACCATGTGTATAAATAAATAATTCATAAATAAATAATTCATGCGAAAAATACACGGATCACGTATTTACTCAGAATCTAAAATTTCACACGCATTCGTGAAATTTTACAATGTATTAGCAAGTAAAAATATCTTAAATACAAGGAAAACCCACTATTATTTTTATATATATATATTTCATCCTATATTTAATATTTTAATTTTTTTTCCAGAACTTTTGCAGATCATTAAGGTCACATCATGTATTTATTTATTTCTAGAAATTTTAGCATGGATTTCAGGAAGAATTGAGAATTTTAAGCTTGAACAGTGTAAACATGCTTAATGTTCTTATATTTATTATATAATAATCTGATATTGAAAAAAATAAAATAAAAATGAATCGTGCCTTTATTCAGGATATTATCTCGATACACTGCAAAAATGCTAAATGTACCACTTAGGAAGTACAATTAGGTTGAATATAGAAAAAGCCCATTAACATTCCTCTCGATTAGATCGCTCTTTCTTAAGTAAACTCAATCTTGTTCTTTAATAACCGTTATCTTTTATGCCTTCTGTATTAACATGTCAGTCAAATGAAATGAAATGAAAAAATGACATAGACGTAATAGAGCACTTTTTATATAAAAAATCTAATGGAGGCAGTCTGATCTGATTTCAACATCTCCAGAAGGACTTGGACAGGTTCTCCAAGATTCTGAAGAAACGTATTAACGAGCTCTTTCTGGTCAGCAGCTGTTGAAGTGTCTCCATCTAGAGGTTAACTAGCGCTACTACAATAACAGACCTCATAGCAATCATTGAGCAACATGTCTTGTAAGCGTCACCGAGGCTGGGGGTTTGTTTGAACTTATATAGTATGTCTCATGGATCTTCTGTACCATTAACTCCTTCATGAAGCGTGTTTTCCCTCTGCATCTCTGTCTCCTACTTCACCCCGCACTGCATCAGTGTGTTTGCACACACAGACAGAAAGGTCGTGGAGGCCGGGTACTCATATCCGCTCTGCAAACACCGATTCGCTTTCAGGAGCACAATGCGAGAGCCGAGGATTCTGGGAGATAGACCGCGCCGGCTTGTGTCACTGTCATAAATATAGGAAAATCTGCAAGATAAAAATTGTAACATATTACAAGCATGATGCTCGGACCTGCTCGTCATGCTGATTCTGGAAAAAATAATAATAGTAATAATTAAAAGCAAATCATTATTCAATATTATCCAGCAGCTCTATGTTTTCATTCTTGAACCTGATTAGTCAAAAAGTGTTGATTAATTTTCTATAACAGCAGCTCTGACAGTAACAGGTTATATTAATGCGCTCGTTCTAAACAATAAATGAAAACGTGTAATAATTCTGTTAGGAGACCTTTACGGTTTCCGGTGTTCGTTAGCATGAAAAGCTGCGATTTGTTTGTCTTATTAACTTCAACAGAGAGGCTGGTGACTTGTTTCCAGCTGCTATAATGTAAGCGAGAACAGGACCTAACCTGCTTCACGGAGGTTCCGCAGTGTTAAACGTCACTATAAATGCACAAAAAGTATGAATTGTCATTCTTTCATGGATTAAAATGTCACCACTGTGGTATGAGAGGGATAAAAGACTCCAGGGCATGCTGTTATAGGAACATAATCAACTTCAGGGTGATAAACGTCCGCCTCAGCACACCACCCCGTTGTTGATTATTTTCCTGTAGTAGCATGTTTCCTACACACAGCAGGTTTTCATCCATCAGTTCAAACGTGCTACGATGTCGGTCGAGAGAAATCGCTCGGCTCGAGATATATTCCTATCGACGCTGTTCTGTTTGGAGGTATGATCTTTGGTGACCTCATGAGCCCTTGGCTTGACCTTAGGAACCTTCGGAAACAGAGCTGAGTGAACACAGGACTAGATAGAGATAGCGATACTCTCTAATTTAATGAACACACAGCAGTGTGTGCCGTACAAATGATTTCCATGATTGCCATATCACAGTCTATTTAACATGAATGATTTCTTTCCCAGCCTGCAGCCAGATGGACGTACATTCTGTTCAGAACTTGCCAGTTTACGCCATTAAAAATGAATAGACACACAGTGTATGCACACACTCTGTAGATAGTAGCTGCTCATACTAGTGTGAAATTGTCAGAAAATAGAGCTCTCTCTCTCTCGATGATGATGATGATGATGATGTGTCTCTGAAAGCGTTGGCGTGTGGGTTTCGCGATTTGTTAGGTCTCTGAGGATTGCATAAATTGGCTCGATCTTTTGTCTTTTCTCTCTGTTTAGAGATGATGATGATGATGATGATGATGCAAGCAGGAAGTGGAGTTGTACAAAAGCTGCGTCGTGGAGTCGGAGCTCAGCAGGTGGTCCCTCCTGTGGCTCGGTTTAACACTCTCTTTTCATGTATCTCTGTTACTGTCTCTCTCTCGCTCTCTCACATGAGATCCAATCTCGCACTGCGCACTACAAGGCATACTTAATCCCAACATTAAAGTGCGGCAGAACCAACGCGAGACCCAATGGAGTGATGTTATACCCCTCATCCATCATCACCTCGTCCCACTGCGATCACATACTACTCTCCATAGTGTGAGACCTCATGCGAGGAAGACATTAGCCAGTGTGTGAACTGTGAAACAGCTGCTTAAATGCCAAGAGCAGACGCCTGCGTCACCAATCACCCTGTCATGCTACTTGGCAGGAGATGGAGATGAAGTTCAGTTTTACATCACTAAATAGTATTAGGTGACGCGAAGCGTGTTATTGTTATTATTGTTATATATTTATTTGTACAGACCTGCGTGAAAATTTATATGAAGTAAATTTGTCCCATTCAAAAGCACGACCAGGAGAGTCTGAGGTCTGAAGATAGACTTAATTGTGATTGTCTGAGAGGGACAAATCAACAAAGGTTTATAAACATGTGTAATGGCTGATATGTAGAAGTTTTCTGTCAAGAAGGTTTTTTTTTGGAACGTTTACGGAAGGAGTCTCCAGTGTCAGCGCTTCAGGACAGAGGAGTTTACACATTCTGGTTTCTCTGTAACACAATATGTTGTGTTTTTAGTCTTACTGACTCTGAGAGAGAGAGAGAGAGAGAGAGAGAGAGAGAGTGTAAAAAGAGAGGCTGGTTGTCATATATCAAGGAGGTAACTCTGGACTTCACTTCCCATCAGCCACTGCACTGTACTACAATGTGTCACATGACCACCTGCACCTGAATCACGTTTCTGTTAATGAGCACGCTTATATATAGCCACTGTTTGCACTGCTTCCTGGTCTTATGTTTGTCTTAGGCCACCGTTGTCCATGTCACTGTGTGTTGGTCTTGTTAGTTTATGTTTAGTCCTTGCCACAGTGTTTTGCATTAGTCATAATATCGTTTGTGTTTTGTTGGTTTATTTGATAAAAACGTTTAAAATCTGCAATTGCTTCCGCATCCTACCTTTGAAACGTGACACTGGTGAGGGAATGACTGCTTACAGCTGCTTTAATGTAAGTGATAACAGGAACTTGTGTCTCACACGTTCACAAACATCGAATGTAACTGTAAACAGATAAAAATATATATGATGTGCCATTCTTTAAGAAATAAAACAACAGAATCATCGCCAAATTGTTACGGTGTAAGAGGAATAAACTTCAGCGCTGGTGTTATTGGAACATTCTAATAAAAAAAAGTCCGTCACTCCAACAGAAACTCTGCTTCATCATCACCACCCTGTCGTTGCTTATTTTCCTCTAATAGCAGGTCCCCAAGTGTTTTATTACCTACGTCTTCCATATATCACTAGTTATTCAGAATTTTACGATTAGCAATGCTATGAATTGTTTTTGAGTGTTCATAAAAACATTGTTCATAGTAAAAATGACAAATGATTTGTTTCGATCTATTAATGATGACGCAATAATGAGTAGCAACACAGAGCGAAAACATGGCCATGTGAACAGCCAGAAGAAGACTGTAAGCCGTTAGTCCTATAAAGACGATTACTGTTGCGTGTCAGGGGATAAAGGGGGGGGGGGACGGCAAGGAGAAAGAATCTAAGTGAAGAAGAACTGGTATTACATGTAGACACGTAGAAACGTGGAAGGAACTGGTAGACATCGTTAGTACCGCTGGTGAGGGTGTATCGCTAGTACGGATAACTTGCTTTGCTATAGTGCAAGTGAAGCTGGTACAAAGTCTAGCCTGTAACATGTCCAACCACTAACCAGTGTTCACGATGATTAGTGTGATACTTCACTTGTGTTTATTCTTAATTTGTCTATAGAGGCACTTATTGTATATTTTTGCTAAGATCATTCCTCATCACAACAACAATAAGCATTCGACAAGCCACACCTACCCATGAAAACAGTAGCAGTTGCTACATTCTCACAACCCCAAAACAAATTAATTGTGAATGCAGGGTAGGACTTCTATTACAGGCTTGAAGTGCTTTTGAAAGTCCTTGAAAACCTCGCGCTTTTTCATTTTTATTATTGTGGTTTTTTTTTTAATTTTTTTTTTTTAAAGAAAGTCCTCATACCCAGTCTGTGCCATATGCATACAAAGTATTTCATTCTTCATTTTGAAGAATCTATACAGTCCCGTCCCCCCCGTCCCCCACACACCTCTGTGGATGTATGTGAATTAGAAAGATAAGTGTGTTCAAAGTGAGATAAGGCCAGATGTAACCTGGGTTTGGCCATTTGAGATGCAGTGTAGAAGATCCAAGTCTGTATAAAGCCTTATGGGATTCCCCCAAAACAGCACCATTGTATGCTGCTGCTGCTGGTACATGGAGAAATCCTTCCTCACAGAGACATAAAAGAAAGCAATATAAAGCACCAAAACGATGTAGGTTTTTACCTGTGCATTCTACTTTCATTCCTTTTTGACTTCACATAATCAGTTTCTTTGTCTCCTTCGTTCAGAAGGCGTCTGGATTGACTGCGACTCGAATCTCCTGATAGTGGTAAAAATAGTCGGCGAGCTGATTTAATTTCGCAGCCTTGTGTTTCTCCCTGAAGAGAGGATGATTAGGGTGAGGAGAAGGCGGCACGCCTGGGACCGTGTCTGCATTCCGACTGCTTGGAAGAGGATGAAACAGATGCCGCTGCTTTCAGGCAAACGCAATTAAGTGCACAATCAAATTAAAGGCCACCGTTGTGCAGCCCCTCCTAGGGGAGCTGGGAGCCAAGCATTGAAACATGTCAAGTCTTAAGTTGCTAATTGTGTGTTGCTGTTGTTGTTGTGGAATGCTGTTTTCTTTGATGGTATTCGTCATTTTTCTCGCGATACGCACTCTATAAAATAAAACACCGGGTTAAAAACAACCCAAATCGGGTTATTTCTAGACCAACGTTTGGGTAAATATAGGACAGGGCACATTTTGGGCTAAACTACCTTGTCAAGTTAACAATGGGAGGTTTTTCAACTCAAAGGAAGGTTTCATTTTTCAAAAATGCTGTGTTCATTTTATTTCAGAAATGGGTTCATATTGTCAGGGATATTTTTACCCTTTGAAAATGTCAAATATACAGCGTTATAGAACAAATATGTCAGCGTGATATCTCCTTTATTTATACACAAGAAGGTGTTCAGAAATATATTGCTACCGCTGCTAAAGTGGTGTTTTATATATAGACTTTGAAGTAAATGACTCAACGAAGTCATATATTTAAGACTAAAATGTCAGATTTTGATCAAAGGAGATGTTTAAAACATCAAAAACAAACCGAGTAACCAGCTTACGATCCGGTGGACGTGACAAACACGTAAGCCAAAGCTGCCGAAGATAGCGGTGCGATTAATGACATGTAAACTGGACTGTTAGGGCACATTTTTGCTTTTTCTAGTGTACAGTGATGGTTTTATGGAGAAATATGTTGATACGAATCTTGTTTCTCCAAATAAATCTAACATTAATCCTCCACCCGAGGAGAATTCAGACGGGCCGAGCCGAGTCGATTTGACCCGAGGAGCCGGGCTGAGGCGTCGGGGTGGGTTTACCGCAAAACTACCCAAGACTGAGAAAATAACCCAATTAAACGACCCACAAGGCTCACCCCAGCGTTTGGGAAGAAAAAACACCCCAGCATTGTTTTTTAGAGTGCAGTAAAATAGCTATACATTTATCACTGGATATCAACTTTGTGTACAATTCACTAGATGATATGGATCGGCAAATTAACCGTGATTACACATTTCGCTATTATTTCAACTGGCATACCCATGCTGAATTTAGATCCTCTTCTTGCCCAGGTAATGGGGAGTGTTGATATGGGGAAATAATTGATGACGGGGTGGTGTGATAAAGCTGAGTTACGTTTACCGCCATGATGATGCAGGATGCAAACATGCGTTCTCAGTGAGTGCTTTATTGTGGGCAATCCAAGGGTCATAGTTCAATTCAAGGGTCAATTGACCTGCTGGTGATCTCTTAAAAAGTATAAATCCACAATGAAACGATTGTACAGGCACTAATCAGAAAAGCAGAAGATAATAGACAAGGAATAATGCTCAGAAATGCACAACATGATAGACAAGACCTTGAAATAAAAAACTAAGCAAGGTGGAACACAGAACAGGTGAACACATTAGGGGAATCAACCAATGACAAGGCAGGATCAGAATCGGGACTGAAACTAAAATTAATGCATGCGGCAAAACATAAATGATGTGGAAACATGAATGAAAGAAGATAAATACAATGCAGATATATATCTGATCAGTTGAGGGTTAAAGTTTTTGCGTAAAGGCCCAGCAGTGGCTTTTGGGTAGTTCTGAAGTTTGAACCCACTACTTTGCCCCTGTGGTAGATAAAGCATGATGAATTGCCCTCTAGAGTGCCCTTATAATGGAAAAATGTGATGAAGTGCCCTAATGGCTGTTTTTCAAATGAAGAAAAAAAAAGCCGCTAGGGTGCCACTTCATGTGTGAAAACATGATAAAGTGCCCTCTAGGGCGCCACTATGTGTGAAGAAACATGGAGTGCCCTCTTGTTTGCCCTTCCAGTGGAGACTACATGATACGGTGCCCTATAGGGTTCCCCTACGTGTGAGGAAACATGATAAATTGCACTTACAGGTGCCCTTTCTGTGGAAAATACATGATACAGTACCGTATAGGGTACCTTATAAGCAAGATAATGAGGTGAAATGCTCTCTAGGTGCTCCTATGTGCAAGAAAACTTGATGAAGTGCCCCTAGGGTGCCATTCCACTGGAGAATACATGATGCAGTGCCCGATAGGCTGCCCTACATGTGAGACGATTAGATAATGTGCCTTCTAGGTGCTCCCATATGCTAGAAAACTTGATGGAATGCCCCCTGGTGTGCCCTTCCTGTGGAGAATACATGATGCAGTGCCCTACAGGCTGTCCTACATGTGAGAAAATTAGATAATGTGCCTTCTAAGTGCCACTATGTGCAGGAAAACTTGATGAAGTGCCCCCTAGAGTGCCCTTCCATTGGAAAATATGTGATGCAGTGCCCTATAGGATTCCCCTTCATGCAAGAAAACGTGATAAACTGCCCTACTGGATGCCCTTTCAGTTCTCTATAAGGTTGACTTGCATGCAAGAAAATGGGACAAAGTGCTCTCTAGGTTTTCTTATTTGTGAGAAAATGTGCCCTCTAGAGGCCTCACTGTGTGTAGGCGGTGCCATTTTTATTTTTCCGCCCCTGCCCCTTAGGCACCCCTGACAGAACCCTAACTGTGGAACTATCACTTACTATGAGAGCGCAGGCCCTCAAGGACGGATTTGCGAGTCAAACCAAGTGATGTTTTGACAACTGTGATAACCGCAGGACAGGATGAGGTTACAGCAGTGCTCAGAAGATATGACTGAAAACCAAGAGGTGAGATATGCTAGGAAATGCATCCACATGTGGAGGTAAAGGATTATCATCCTCCTGGAGCTGAGGAATAAATGAAAACCCTGCGCTTTACGGCGTGTCACATCACATAAAGCGGCACAGCTACAGGACCGGCCGTCATCCTGCAGCGTTGCGAGCGAGATGACGGTAATGGAGGTGATGATGGTGTCTAAACACAAGATGACAGCAATGTCAGTGGCACCATGGGACTGGTTAGAGTGGCTGCGAGTGTGTGTGTGTGTGTGTGAACTCTGAATGGAAAGCTGTGATGGATCACAGAGGAGACCTGGAATCCAGAACGGGCCTCGGAGGTGTATGATGGCAGATCATGATGCAGGAGCTCCATTATGGAGAGAACAACAAAGAGCCTCTCCCAGCAGATGCACAGAGATGATAAATGCCCTGCTGTGTATCTGTGTATGAACGGGTGTTTGTCCACTATAATGTCCTCGCATTCGACACATTAATGACTCCAACACCTCGGTGCTTGGCAATGCTACTGAAGATCAGCGCCGGTAGTGATGATTAATTCTTCCGGATTGGGTACGTGGAGATACATCGCTATCGGTCTTATTTTACACCTGTGCTCAGTCTGTTGAAGATATTTTCCTAAGCACACTATTAGCTGACTCTCTCACTTTCATCTCAGCACTAGGCACTGACATCAGCTAGTTTATTCAACTGCCATAATAGCTGGTAAAAACACGGCGACTATTTACATTAAGGTTCCGTTAGCTAACATTATTCACTGCATTAATTAGGAAATAAACATTTTGGAGCGTGCTGCTATAGGAAAATGATCAACGACAGCGTGGTGTCATGTGGCTCAGAGTAAAGCGCACTAACTATTATCACCCCAAAGTCAATTATTTTCCAATAGTTTTGAGGTTGTGTTGGAGTGTTTTACGCCTCACACCTCCAGGGTCGGGGGTTCGATTCCCGCCGTGGCCCTGTGTGTACGGAGTTTGCATGTTCTCCCCGTGCTGCGGGGGTTTCCTCCGGGTACTCCGGTTTCCTCCCCCAGTCCAAACACATGCACGGTAGGCTGATTGGCGTGTCTAAAGTGTCCGTAGTGTATGAATGGGTGTGTGAGTGTGTATGTGAGTGTGCCCTGAGTTGGACTGGCACCGTGTCCAGGGTGTACCCCGCCTTGTGCCCCATGCTCCCTGGGATAGGCTCCAGGTTCCCCGTGACCCTGAAGAGGATAAGCGGTATAGAAGATGGATGGATGGAGTGTTTTAATGCTCTTGTTCTAATTATAATTTGTATTCATTAAAGAACAGCGCATCAGTTTTCATCCATTTATAGTCGTGTTTAATGGTGTCTGTGAAACAAGTTAATCCATGTATACAGTATTTACAGTACAGCATGCGTTATAGCAGCTATACCCATTCGTTCGTATGTCACTTTCTTGAAGTGGATAAGATATAAAAATTTAGCTGCTCAGGTTACCGATAAACTTGAGCTTGAAAATCACCCTAAATTACACACACGCGGTTCGAGACACGTCTGTGTAATTTAGGGTGATTTTCAAGTTTATCGGCTTTGTTTGCGTCGATTGTCCGCAAGCGATTGTTTCTGTGTTTTGGGTCTTCAAAAGCTCTCAGACAGAAATTAGACCCCATGAAAGTGTCATCTGGAAAGAAGAGGATCAAGTCCCCAGTTTCCATGGATACAGACTCAATTGTTCACTTGTCCTGTGTCTGGTGAAATCTTTTATATTTGATGGCACGTGTTTAATATCGTGCACTCAGGACGTGAGGCGTTTGATCTTTGTTAAAAAAAAAAAAAAAACCCTCAGAATCATTTGAGGACTTGACCTGTGAGTGGTACAGTACATACAAAAAAAGTATCTCCTCTCAACATGATTTAAACCATTCACACCACTGACCTGTGCGAATTCTGAAAAGCTTTTATGAAATGACTCAAGGGCATTACTTGAGAGATGATGATGTGGGTGAATTGTGTTCAAAATCTTAAACGATAAGATGGGAATGAATGCTACGCAAGCCCCGCCCCTAACCCTAACTTTACCTTTGTATTTATTTCATAGGATTTGAGTTGTACAAGGGGCGCACGGTGGCTTAGTGGTTAGCACGTTCGCCTCATACATCCAGGGTCGGGGGTTCGATTCCCACCGTGGCCCTGTGTGTGTGGAGTTTGCATGTTCTCCCTGTGCTGCGGGGGTTTCCTCCGGATACTCCAGTTTCCTCCAAAGATTGGACTGGGGGAGGCTGGTTGGCGTGCCCAAAGTGTCCGTAGTGTATGAATGGGTGTGTGAGTGTGTATGTGATTGTGCCCTGTGATGGATTGGCACCCTGTCCAGGGTGTACCCCGCCTTGTACCCCATGCTCCCTGGGATAGGCTCCAGGTTCCCCCGTGACCCTGAAGAGGATAAGCGGTATAGAAGATGGATGGATGAGTTGTACAAATTGCTACGAAGTGTAGCAATGTTTACAATCATTTACTTACAGAGTTATAATCAGGGTTCCCAAAACCCAAACTTTGCAATCCACCTCTCGCAAATCCTATACGTTGGATTTTGAAGTCCTGCATCATGACGGTCTTTGCAAAAATATTTTGTAACAAGTAAGAAGTAGAACTTTGGAAAAATTTGGGAAAACAATCAACGACGGAATGGTGGAGTTACTGTTACTACCATGAAGTCGATTATTTTCCTATAAACGCACGTCTTGAAGTGTTTTATTCCTCTTATACTACTGTGAGTTAACCATCATTCCAATTTTTTTATTTATTAAAGACCACCATACTTTTTATCCATTCACGGTTACACTGAATGCTGAAGAACAGGTTAGCTCCTGTTATCAGTTATGTTATAGCAGCTACTGTATAAACATTTATTACTTTAGTAGCCTCTCTTCTGGTCTCTCTTTTGAAGTTACCGCACCTGTCATGTTACAGAAAAACCAACAACAGGAAATTCCTCTGTCCTGAAGAGTTTCCCGTGTGGGAGAACCTAAAGTTAAAGCTTTCCCTCTCAAATCAATTCAATTCAATTCAATTGGATTTGTTTAGCGCTTTTAACTATGGATATTGTCTCAAAGCGGCTTTACAGAAATATATAAACACAGGATAGAGATTTTAAGCGTGTGAATTTATCCCTATTGAGCGAGACGGTGGTGACGGTGGTGAGGAAAAACTCCCTGAGATGATACGAGGAAGAAACCTTGAGAGGAACCAGACTCAGAAGGGAACCCGTCCTCATCTGGGTAACGACGGATAGCGTGAAAGTAAAGGAAAGTTCATTATGGTTTTATATGGAATTGACGTCCAAAACCATTTCCACGGTACTTCAAGCGGTACCGTCCTCATCAGTCTCCAGGCTGCACTGCTTGGGGTCATCCTCAGTGGCAGAATGTAGCCTCCAGTTGATGAGAGCTCCATCCAGAGGTGGGGCATCAGGATGGATCAGGCAGGTCCGGAGAGCAGAAAGGATCAGGACCACTGACATCTCCATTATATCATGTGTGGCACGACAGAAGGAGAGACGGAGAGGCAGAGGGAGAGGGAGGTAAAGACTGTGAAACACTGACACTGGAGACTCCTTCCATAAATGCTAAATAGACTTCTCCATACAGAAACATCACCATAGCACTGCTTATACATTTGTCAATTTTAAATATCAGAACTTTTTTTTATTAATCTGTTTTTCTTTAGACTTGTGGAGGTTATGTGGAGCGTCTGCCTTACAAACCTCTGTGAATGAGCCGTTACTATAGGAACGATAACGTATTAGAACGAACGTGTTAGTATAAACCTGTGATTTGCAGCTGCACTACTGTCAGAACTGCTGTTATAGAACAAAAAAATGAATCAACGTCATCCGACCAATCAGAATTGAGAATTCAACAGCACTGTGGTAAAACAGTTATATTAACAGGTACAGTTATGGTTCGGCCGTCAGCTTTCAGAACACCTGGTTTATGATCGCCTCTGATTTTCCCGTACCCGTGATTTCATCTCCTGTGCATCCCACCCCCCCCCCCCCCCCCCCCCCAACAGATATCTATAAACGCCCCAAATAAAAAACCTCTGGCTCGGCAAAGCTGTATTATTTCAGCGTGACCCCAGGTGGGATGATAAATATGACCTCGGTCACCAAGTAGGTGGAACAATCCATGTATTTTCTCCATATTTGCCTTGAACGCTTCCCGGTTTTGTTTCCACGTTGCCGTAATTGAGCCTGCCATTTCCTTGTCTGTTTCCATTTGGCTTGAGATTGCACCACCATATGAAGAACAATTCTCAGTATGTTGTGAGTGATTGGCTGCCAATTACCCTTTACCGCAGAAGCAGACAGCTCCAGAGTGAGAAAAAATAAACAGGTGAAATCATTTCAGAGCCAAACAACATATGGGCAGCTTTGTTCCACAAGCTGTTTGATGATTCGGGTTGTCCCAGTACTCTGCCAATTTGCATTGAAATGGTTTCAGTTATTACTGTGTCTGCTCGCACGTTGCACTATAGACTAATGAGATTGTCCCTTTGTTTATCCCTTATTCAACATATTGCATTCAAATACTCTCTACTGCTAGAGCATATCCGCTTTACGTGCACATTTATCCATGACTTATGTTTCTATTGCGAGTAGAATTTTTTTTTAAATACTGGCTTCATGCAACTATTTAATGAACGTAATGAACTGGAAACTCATTAAATTCTGCGCTTCTATTTTGGGCAATGAACCCCTACTGCTAAAAGTTCAACGGTGATGAACAGAAGGTTAGCGCGTGAGTTTAAATCCCACAACGGAAAGCCAGAAAGCTGACCGTCGGCTCTCGGCTGCTCGAAGCTTTAATTGGATTCTGTGTTGCTTCTAATTTGTTTTGTTCGAATGTGTTTGCCAAATTAATACACATAAACACGTTTATTCTGACCACCGATAGGCTTTTTTTTTTGGTACAATATGAGCCCCAAAGACATGTAAATATACTCGCCACTGCAGAAAATAGCCTAGTAGGCATCGTCAATTTACAGAGTAATGTATAGCCATTATGTAATACACCAATAAGCCATGATATATATATAAAAAAAAAAAAACATTGACGGGTAAAGTGAATAACATTGATTATCTCGTTACAATGGTGCCTGTTGAAGGGGTGGGATATATTTATCAGGCAGCAAGTGAACAGTCCGTTCTCAAAGTAAGGTGATGTGTTGGAAGCAGAAAAAATAGGCAAGCGTAAGGATCTGAGCGACTTTGATAAGGGTCAAATTGTGATGGCTAGAAGGCAGGGTCAGAGCGTCTCCAAAACGGCAGGTCTTGCCGGGTGTTCATGGTATGCAGTGGTTAAGGTTAGTACCTACCAAAAGACAACCAGTGGACCAGCGACAGGGTCATGGGGCACCCAAGGCTCATTGATGCTCGTGGTGTGCGAAGGCTAGCCCGTCTGGTCCGATCCCACGGAAGAGCTAGTGTCGCACAGATTGATCAGAATGCCCGTGCTGACCCCTGTGCACCGCCGGAAGCTCCTACAACGGGCTCCTAGCAATGGAAGAAGGTGACCTGGTCTGATGAATCACGTTTCCACTGATTCCACATAAATACACTGTAAATCGTAGAAAGGGGGAAGTGGGGGTGAAGAAAGAAAGGGGGGGAGAGATTTGTCCCGTTTCATCTCTGTGATCTGAACAGATCCTGCGACACACCGCATGGCTCACTGAGAGCCTCGGTGCTTTAACCACAAGCAGCTGCTCTGCATCACGAACTGACTCCCGTTACTCAGCGTGAGATAATTGCACGGGGAACGATGTCCCAAATCACACAACGCGAACATGACTCGATGCAAAAGAAATAATTTAAAATACCCCGGCTCTTACTTAAGCGTAATTTTAGACCCTTTGAAATTAGCATGTGTGCCCACGACGGACGTGAACCTAAACATCTGCTCGCATGAATTTTTCACCTCGGATGCTACACTCGAGTGCGTATACTGTACGCCTGTACGTCTGGATGGAACATTTACCAAGGCACGGGCAGTCAGTACGGACGATGAGTTACGAGCAAAGACGTGATCACCGCTCTATAGCCAGCGTGACGATCCCTCGACGTAGAACAGGCCTCGGGAGAGCTTCACCAGCTTCAAGGCTTTTTAAAAAACGCTATTATGAGTGTTCTTAATGTGCACCGAGGTACGTCCCTGCCCTTCTGGCTCTCTCTTTTCCCGTCTTCTTGCTCCATCTCTTTCGGATTCAGATACTGTGCATTTTACGGTACAAACGTTTGTCCGTGGGTTAGTACCTTCAAAGACACATCATCTGTATGAGTAATATGAATCTTCCACAAGGTGTACATGTAAACGTTATATTTAACGTAGTAGTCGAACCTCGAGGGCCACAGCTCTACCTTTAAAGAAAGGAGCGCATTAATATGAACTATACGAACTGTCACTATAGAAATCTGTTCTCTTTTAGTATAGAAACACATCCGTGTTAAACTTAACCCTTCTGACCAATCAGATTTGAGAATTCAATAACGCTGTTGTATAAGCTGCATGAATAGTACGGTGAATATTAAATGTACCGCTTGCGATTCAGCAGCTAGACTGAAGGGAAAGCGTAATCAGAGAAAGCAGCTTTTCATCTCGCATACAGACAACAACTTGTCCTTAATGTAGCTTTTGAA
Organism: Ictalurus furcatus; assembly: GCF_023375685.1. NCBI lineage: Eukaryota > Metazoa > Chordata > Actinopteri > Siluriformes > Ictaluridae > Ictalurus > Ictalurus furcatus. The sequence continues at coordinate 26,596,710 of NC_071268.1, forward strand.
TGCCGATGTCCTCTATGTTCTGGAGTTATTTTCCGCATCACCCTCTGTCTTTATCTGGGTTCTTCAGCCATGTTTCACTCAATCAGATAAGAACTCTATTTCTGCAAACAGGAGCTGACAGGTTTAAATCACTTTTCCTTGGCACAGCTCCCCCCCAAAAAAATCCCCCCCCCTTTTTTCAATAAAAGTCCTTTCATCCTTGTACATATTCGAAGGAGATTCAACGTCCTCGTAGGGAGGACAAAATTGAACAAAAGCCTTATTTGAATGTCACCTCATTATTTCGCGAGATTTATATTGTCAAACCGGTTGAAACTGGACAACACTGGCGGTTCTTCGCGTCACATTATGTTTTTTTTCTCTCTCTCTCTCTCTCTCTCTTCCATCCATTATTTTGTATGCAATAAAAACACTTTCTATTTCAATTTTATTTTTATATCTAATACCGTCGTTAAGTAGGAAATGTTTCTTTGTGCTGTTTAGGTAAGAGGCCGTACAGCTAAATTGACTCTGTAATTAAAGTGCATTCATCCGAACTGACGTCTCTCCTCTTGCACCATTTGCAGTAATTATAGATGTGACCGAAGCAATAATGAGTTTATTAGTATTATTCACACGGTTGTTTACTGAACACACGGCGAGCATCGATCACTTTTCTAAGCGTTTCGAGTCGGCCGTTTAGAGCTAATGCCGTCAACCTTTTCGCATTCCTTCAATAAAGAATAAAAGTGCTAATCAGAGCAAGCGCAATCGACATGCGCAACAGTATACACCCATACAATACCTCAGTGGCTTACGTAAGTATTCTCCCCCGTATGTCTTATCGGTACAACCCGGAATTGATATGAATTTACGTTTTATAATACTGTACGTCATGAATCTGTAGACACAAATAGCTTTCAGTATTGAAGTGGGGATAAATCAGTCCCTCTGTGCATGCGTGCGTGTGTGTGTGTGTGTGTGGAAGGGGGGTGTGGGGGGGGTGTCAATATTACTATGCGAACACCAGCCTTACAGTGAAGCATGGTGGTGGCAGCATCATATTGATCTTAGTTGCTTGTCTGACTAATCCCCTTTTTAACCCAGTAGCCTAGTAGTGACTGACTTTTGGTGGATCGCCTCTTCTAGTCGTTGTTGTACCATATTTGTTTGTTTTTAAAAAAAAAACTGATTTAATGGTGCTGTGTTCATAATTTCGGATATTTTTATAACCAAACACTGATCGATACTTTACCAGTACTTTGTTTTGATCACTCCTTGGTCTTCATGTTGCTATATATATATATATATATATATATATATATATATATGTTCCCTAAAAAAATCTCTGAGGTCTTCCAAGAACAGGTGTATTTAATACGTATTATGCTCGTGATGGCGATCGCTTGCATTCACACTATGTAAGGGCTTTCGCAGTAATGGGACGGAGGTGAATACTTATGCAATCACAGCTAACCTCGAGTAAACTCATGAAACACATGCCCTGTATGTAAAAATAATAATAATAATAATAATAATAATTACATGATAAAATAAATGAATTATGTAAAAAAAAAAAGAAAAAAAGAAAAAGTCACTGAAGTATGTGTGAAAATCAAGATAGTGTATAAGAATAAAAAATAAATAAAATTCCAGCCCAATAAATGTTTATATTCTGGACATTTGCGATATTGCTTTATTGTATGATTTAAAAAAAAAAAATAATAATAATAATAATAATAATAATAATAATAATAAAAAAACAACCCTTGGAGACCTGGCACTATGAAAGGACATGCAATATTCGACGTCTAAACTGCAGCGTACTCATGATCAGGCTTCCGTCCGCTGTCAGGTGATCACACTGGAGTGCTGCCCTCGTTCTGATTGAATGAAAATAAAGCTGGAACCGCCTGCGAGAGGACAATAACAGCTGTCAGGTTCCTCCTTTTCCGCTAATAACTTGACATAGAGCAGGATGAAGCGTGTTTGACAGGCGCTTTCAGGGAGCCACCTCGGCGTGACTGAGGACAGACGGAGCTGTCAGAAAGCCCCAGATTGTTTACGCCGTGCAGAAATGAGCCGATGAGTCCGGGTTTTATTGCTCATCGGCTCGGCTTGTATTTCAGAATCACACCTCAGACACCCCTGGGCCGTCCCAGGGCGAGTCCTGACGCAGCCGCAGATTACCCAGGAGTCACTGCTCTCACGCTGCCGTGACATTTAAGAAGAGTTTCTCTAACAAAACAGCATTTTTATCAACGCAATCACTCTGCTAATGTCAGAAGAAAGCTGACGAATGAGGAGTCTCATGCTAACGTTTTAATGATCGTCTTCAGCAGTATTTGTCATGTTAGTCTGAATGTGGACCTATTTCCTAAAGTCGGAAAATCCTGTTTCCTTCTTGAGGTATTAAGTGTCTGTGCTTGTCGTTGGTTTCTCTCTCTCTCTCTCTCTCTCTCTCTCTCGCTCTCTCTCATTCCAGTCTTTATACCTCCCTCGGTCCTGACAGCTTGATCTACCTCGGTCCTTTGAATGTCATGCCTGTCACGGAAAAATTCTGGGAGAAGAAACAGTATTTGGATTCTTTCCTGTTGCTTCAGATGCCTCAGTGGTCGTAGTCGAATTATTTTTTTTGCCTTCCTGTGAATACAAACACACAATAACATAGTCCTTTTTTTATTTCCATGGGTTTCTGTTGTTGTTGTTGTTGTTGTTGTTTTTTATAAGGAAGCTTGGTAAGTGCCTCTAATATATTATTATTTGGGGCTTTTTTTTTTGTTTCAAATGACCTCATGTTAAATCCTCTCCATATATATATATATATATATTTAGACTTGAAGCCTTCTTTATTTGTTAGAGCTGTACGTAGCCTCCTGTGTAGCTCCAGTGCAAAACTAACCACTCAGACTTCAAATACTGTATGTCACTGTTTTAAATGAGCAGACGGTCATGTCTGTAATATAACTGCGATTTGAAATGTTCAAGCATGCGAGAAATCCAAGAGTCAGGCACGCAAGACACGAGGACGTTTTATTTTCAGTATTGTTCCACATTGCTGTTGTGTTGTTATTGTAGAGTGTGAAGGTTCACCTCCGGCACTTTTATCACACCCATCTGTGGCTCCTCACACCTGCTGCACATCTCTGTGTAACGCAATAGCCCTGAGTGTGTGTGTGTGTGGGTGTTTGTGTATGTGTATGTGTATGCGTGTGTTTCATCAACACGCCCGACTCTCTCTCACCGCTGCTCAGGCACAACCACAGGCATTCCAGCTGGCAGATTTTTCCAGAAAAGCCTGAAGAAGCTGTGAACATGTTTGTAAAGGGGTGTGAGGACTGAGGGCAGGAGGGGAGAGTCGTGTAGTGCAACACTTTCTGATTGGAGACGAAGAGTGTCTGACCTGCTGAACCCGAAATCCCTAAGAAGTGTGAGGTTTGGATTTTGTCTTTGACCTGTGAACGCTATCACTGAACTTGGCAGCAATAGAAATGTATTTTTGTTTTGTTATGTTTTTTTTTTTTTCTTCTCTCCTTTGGTTCTTGGCATGGTTCTGAGGATGATACGAATCCCTCAGACCTGACAAGGATTATTTCAGCAGGTCCTTTTAATGAAACAAAACTCCTGTTCTCTATTTAAAAAGAACAACAATAAAGCAATAATTACGCTACACATGTCCATCCATCTTCTATACCGCTTTATCCTCTTCAGGGTCACGGGGGAACCTGGAGCCTATCCCAGGGAGCATCGGGCACAAGCCGGGGTACACCCTGGACGGGGTGCCAGTCAAACTGACCCGGTTCAAACATGTCGGTTCAGATCATTTGGTCTGTTTGCACTGTATTTCATTGTACTATATTGTACTGTAATACCTGTATGGCTGCGTTACTGCTAATTATTACTCTAATTATGACATTACGTACGTTTATAATATTAAAGGTAGTATAATATATAAATCTGTAGTCAGTAATATTGTAATACTACTTCAGAATAACCTTATCTGATCAAAACGCAATCGGAACAATGTTCTTTTCAAAAATATAGGTTTTTATTCAATAAACTCATTTAAACGATTGCAGACATTCTAAAACTTTCGTACCGAGTACCGTGCATCAGCAGGTTACAGTCCAATAAGGCGTGAAAACCTTTTAGGTGTGCAGGAATATAGCCGAAACAAAAACATGCACGAGAGGGGGGACTTGTTGTTTAAACTCGGCTGTTTATCGCTCTACTCGAACCCACCATCCTGAGTTTATCAGATTTATAAGAGAAAAAAACACTCATAAAACACTCCCTCTGTCACAGTGTAGATACTTGTTTAAATCATATTGATCCTATTGTTAGATGGAGTTGGTTTAATGGTTTCCATTAGGAAATGCCCAGTGGCTAACGTGTAATGGTTCCGATCACGCATAGTTCCGGCACCCGGTTTAAAAACAGTTAGCCGAATGTCAGCTGACTTATTAGCTTGTAACTTGACTGGCTGCTCAGGTTATTGAGCTACCGCTGCAGAGGAAGCAGTTGTGCGTTGTATGACCTTGGCTACGTTAGTATGAGCGAGTGAACACGGAACACATCATATAAGCTCATCTGCCTGTTTAGTCTATTTACTGATACAGAGACACTCAGCGTGCGCTGCAGATGCACTAATAACACTCGTGTGAAGTCATCAAGCCCGAGTGTTACGTCGATATTTGTTATCATGAGGAATGCTCTTGAGAGCGCGCTGCTAGCAAATACAGGGGGTTTTGTGTGTGTGTGTGTTGCTGTTCGATAAACTTTCCTGCAGTGCTCAGTACAGAGGCGAATAGAGCAGCAGTTCACACAGTTCTGAACATGAATGTACACAACTCCAATATTCAACATGAAGCCTGAGTCACTGAGAATTCATCTCACACACACACACACACACACACACACACACATCCAGCTAAACAGGAAATTAATGTCTTACTTATTTTGCTTCCTATCTCAGGATCCTGCTGTGGGATTTCCAAAGAAAAGCCCTAGCACAAAGGATGTTCTCTACTGTAATCCATGGTTATGAAATCTCATCTCACCCGACAGGTAATCAAGTCACTTGTAGTTTATTTCTTGTGGGTGTGATCTGTCTGACTAGTTTAAATTCACACCGAGTCTTTAAAAATGTTTTCATATGAATTTTCCGAATTAACAACATAAGATCTATATTTTTTCCTGACCACTCTCACTGCTTTTAGTAAGCATTTTACGTGCAGTGTTGCCAACATAGTGCTACATCTGCTGACTTTTTACACTGCATTAGTGACTTTTATTTTTAAAAAGAGTCAAACATTAATGCACTCTCCGTTCAGTGGTTGCCATTGTTCTCAACGACCAATCACTGATCACCACTGCTCTCAACGACCAATTACTGATCACCGTTGTTCTCAACGACCAATCACTGATCACCACTGCTCTCAATGACTAATTACTGATCACCGTTGTTCTCAACAACCAATCACTGATCAGCACTGCTCTCAATGTCCAATCACTGATCAGCATTGTTCTCAACAACCAATCACTGATCACCACTGCTCTCAACGACCAATTACTGATCACCGTTGTTCTCAACAACCAATCACTGATCACCACTGCTCTCAACGACCAATCACTGATCACCACTGCTCTCAATGTCCAATCACTGATCAGCATTGTTCTCAACAAGCAATCACTGATCACCACTGCTCTCAACATCCAAACACTGCTCTCAACGTCCAAACACATTACAACGTCCAAACACTGATCACCACTGCTCTCAACAACCAATCACTGATCACCACTGCTCTCAACAACAAATCACTGATCACCACTGCTCTCAACAACCAATCATTGATCACCACTGCTCTCAACAACCAATCACTGATCACCACTGCTCTCAACAACCAATCACTGATCACCACTGCTCTCAACAACAAATCACTGATCACCACTGCTCTCAACAACCAATCATTGATCACCACTGCTCTCAACAACCAATCACTGATCACCACTGCTCTCAACAACAAATCACTGATCACCACTGCTCTCAACAACCAATCATTGATCAGCATTGTTCTCAACAAGCAATCACTGATCACCACTGCTCTCAACGTCCAAACACTGATTACAATTGTCCCCAACAACCAATCACTGATCACCATTGTTTTCAACAACCAATCACTGATCAGCACTGCTCTCAATGTCCAATCATTGATCAGCATTGTTCTCAACAAGCAATCACTGATCACCACTGCTCTCAACGTCCAAACACTGATTACAACGTCCAAACACTTTTCACCACTGCTCTCAACAACCAATCACTGATCACCACTGCTCTCAACGTCCAAACACTGATTACAATTGTCTCAACAACCAATCCCTGATCACCACTGACCTCAACGTCTAATCACCGATTACTATCGTCCCCAACAACCCCTCACCGATCACCACTGCGTGTCCTACCTTCACTCTTCGCTTCATAGCTCTTCATTTTAAACTCTCTTCTTGCTGATAATTACAGCAATAAAAGCAAGTTATTCCATCTGTGACTGTTTTTGCATTCTCCTGTCTAAAAGAAATTCGATTCTAATCTCTGTGTCGTTGTCTAGTGACATGTTAATGCATTAGCTACTTTCCCCTTAATGAGAGTTGGCAACACTGTGTATGATTTTCAGCTTCAGTTTGCAAAAATCCCCTTTACTTGTTGTTTCCTCCCTCTGCTTTGCATGTGACATCATTTTGCACAATTATTCTTTGTAAATCACCAGCACCATGTGAACTATTTGTGCTCGCAATTTGTCCCACTGTACATGCAAATAAGCCCCTGTTATTTATGGACCTTATTCAATCAGGTCCTTAGTCTGTAGAATGTGGTTTGGGATGCTGCTCTGAAATCTCATTAAGTGCGTATTAATTGTGTCTTGCAACCGTCATTTTAATCTGTGTAGTGGGAATGGCGCAGCACGACACACGTTACCGAATGCTCTTCTGCCTGTAGAATGCAATAACATTGTTTTATTTTATTTATTTTTTTTGCCAGAGAGGGTCAAATTTCCAAATCTTGTACATAGCAACTTTACGTGTATGTGATGACAAGATAACCGTATGTATATTTTCATTCGTGTTGGCCATGTGCATGTAACGTAACAACGAAAGCAAAAACAAAGGGGAAAGACAATACAGCAGCGGACCAGGAAAATACACGAAACCATGAAAACAAAATGGAGGAAGGTTTTGAATATACATTGAGAATATAACAGAACTAGTCCACGTATATCCATACATCTTAACAGTGATAAATACGTTCGCTAGATAGCACCATGGAAACTAATGAGTCAGGGATGTATCGGCTTTGACCTGCCCTCTAGTGGATATCAGTGTTAGTCCTCCAGATGCATTAAAGGTACATAGACGGGTGTGTAAACAAATTTGTTCACATAAAATCCTTGCAACGTGTAATTACGTAATGAGCACTACATCTGGATTAGGTTTTATAATGTTTGTGTAGCACTGCATTACTGGATTAACCCATACAACTGTGGAATTAACTCTACTGTTTAATGAACACCTCAGAGAGGGCAGCCATGATGAGTCGTCTCATGCTTTATCATTAGCGATGAATAATGCATGATCCTGCAGCTGTTCTGCAAAATGTTCTGTGTGTGCATGTTTTACAGCAGGACAAGCCTCCAGGACTATCCTGACTACCATGTTCCAGTCGACACACAGAATCCATAAAGCTTCTATGTGGAATGTATAGAATGGATCAACTTTATCATTAGTGTTAGTAGTTGTAGTATTAATATTAGTAATAGTGTCGTTGTTAATATTTGTAGTAGGAGTATAGTTGACAATATTATTTGTAACAATAGTCATATTGTTCTTAACATTCGTAGTGGTAGTATAGTTTCTAATATTAGTAGTTGTCATTAATATTAGTATTAGCAGTAGTACAGTTGTTAGTATTAGTTGTAAAAATATTATAGTGACTGTTAATGTTAGTAATAGTAGTATTAAGTTACTACTAAGTTATTATTATTAATTATTATTATTATTATTATAAATATTTGTGAGGTTACTTGTAGTAGTAGTATATTAGTTATACTAATATAGTTGCTCATTTTTATACTGGTAGCATTTAATATAAATAATAGTATGGTTATTAATATAGTAGTAGTACATTTGTTAATATTATTATTATTAATATAATTATAGCAGTATAATTAATTTTTGTAGTAGTATGTTGCTATTATTAGTAGCAGTAGTACAGTTGTTGATATTAGTAGTAGTATAGTTACAGTGGTATAGTTCATTTTTAGTAGTAGTAGTAGTAGTAGTATAGTTGTTCATGTTAGTTGCAGTAGTATGTTTGTTAATATTATTATTAGTAGTAGTATAGTTAAGGTAGGATAGTTATAATAGTATAGTTACTATTTTTGTAGTAGCAGTAGTACAGTTATAGAAGTATAGTTCATTTTAGTTGGAGTAGTAATGGTGCTAGTATGATTGTTACTGTTAGTAGCAGTAGCACGGTTGTTATTATTAGTAGTAGTATAGTTATAGTAGTCGAAGTAATTTTTGTAGCACTAGTATAGTTAATATTAGTTGATTTTAGTAGTAGTATAGTTATAGTAGTATAATTCATTTTTGTAGTAGTAGTAGTAGTAGTGTAGTTGTAGTAGTATAAGTAATTTTGTAGTAGTAGTATAGTTGTTAATATTAGTAGCAGAAGTTGTTAATATTATCATTAGTAGTAGTATCGTTATAGAAGTATAGTTCATTTTAGTAGTAGTAGTAGTAGTGGTGGTAGTAGTATAATTGTTAATTTTAGTAGCAGTAGCACGGTTGTTATTATTATTAGTAATATAGTTATAGTAGTCTAGTTCATTTTTGTAGTACTAGTATAGTTAATATTAGTTGGTTTTAGTAGTAGTATAATTATAGTAGTATAATTCATTTTTGTAGTAGTAGTATAGTTATAGTAGTATAATTAATGTTGTAGTAGTAGTATAGTTGTAGTAGTATAATTAATGTTGTAGCAGTAGTATAGTTATAGTAGTATAATTCATTTTTGTAGTAGTAGCAGTAGTATAGTTATAGTAGTATAATTCATTTTTGTAGTAGTAGTATAGTTATAGTAGTATAATTAATGTTGTAGTAGTAGTATAGTTGTTAATATTAGTAGCAGAAGTTGTTAATATTATCATTAGTAGTAGTATCGTTATAGAAGTATAGTTCATTTTAGTAGTAGTAGTAGTAGTGGTGGTAGTAGTATAATTGTTAATTTTAGTAGCTGTAACACAGTTGTTATTATTATTATTAGTAGTAATATAGTTATAGTAGTCTAAGTAATTTTTGTAGTACTAGTATAGTTAATATTAGTTGATTTTAGTAGTAGTATAGTTATAGTAGTATAATTCATTTTTGTAGTAGTAGTAGTAGTAGTGTAGTTGTAGTAGTATAAGTAATTTTGTAGTGGTAGTATAGTTGTTAATATTAGTAGCAGAAGTTGTTAATATTATCATTAGTAGTAGTATCGTTATAGAAGTATAGTTCATTTTAGTAGTAGTAGTAGTGGTGGTAGTAATTGTTAATGTTAGTAGCAGTAACACAGTTGTTATTATTATTAGTAGTAATATAGTTATAGTAGTCTAAGTAATTTTTGTAGTACTAGTATAGTTAATATTAGTTGATTTTAGTAGTAGTATAATTATAGTAGTATAATTCATTTTTGTAGTAGTAGTAGTATAATTATAGTAGTATAATTCATTTTTGTAGTAGTAGTATAGTTGTTAATATTAGTAGCAGTAACACAGTTGTTATTATTAGTAGTAATATAGTTATAGTAGTCTAGTTCATTTTTGTAGTACTAGTATAGTTAATATTAGTAGGAATAGTGTAGTTGTAAATATTATCATTAGCAGTAGCACAGTTGTAGTACTATAGTTCACTTTTGTAGTAGTAGTAGTAGTATAGTTAATGTTAGTAACAGTAGTACAGTTGCTCTTAATATTATTATTAGTAGTAGTATAGTTATAATAGAAGAGTTCATTTTTGTAGTAGTAGTAGTAATAGTACTTCCATTTGCTCTCCTAGTCCAAAGACATGCTTTGTAGGCTGATTGGCATTTCCAAATTGTCCGTAGTGTGTGAATGGGTGTGTGAATGTGTGTGTGATTGTGGCCTGCCTTGGGTTGGCGCCCCGTGACCCTGTGTAGGATAAGTGGTACAAAAATGGATGGATGGATAGTAATAGTAGTCGTAGTGTAGTTGTTAATGTTAGTCGCAGTAATACAGTTGTTGTTGTAAATATTAGTAGTATTTGAATCAGGCTAGAGCACTGCAGGCCTGGGGGTGAGCACCACTAGCGCTGCACATTTAATACCCGTGTACCGCAGCACAATATAATCAAAAAGCCCATTTGAAAACCCTGATGGATTTTAAGCTACAACGTTTTGCAGTGTCAAGACAGAGCAGGCACTGATGCTCAGCATGAGTCTCCAGAACCAGCAACGGTTGAAGCCAAAGACGCTTTACAGCTATTTCTGCATGAGATTGACTCGGATATGAATTGCGTTGGGTTTCATCACTACGTCGAAGAGCCCTAGAGTCTCACCTACCTCTTAGTCCGTACTAGTGAATAGAGGAATGAAATAGAGCAGCTCCCGAGATGGAGCTGTCAGTGTGTGGTGAGAGAAGCCAATGGCTGATCAGCCACAGACCCCGGGTTTTATCACTGCATGAGAAATGATGTCAAATACTACATTTATCCTCTGCAGCCTGGCTTGTTTTTAAATGTCAAGACTAAAAATGCCTGTAACAACCCAGAAACGACAGCATTTAAAGAGCGTTAACATCAGCTTCATTCCGTTTTCGCCGCTCACATTCACTTCACTTAATAAAGAGCCTAATGCAGCTCCCAGGGCACCGGGTTGCATAGTTGGCATTTGCGTGGTCGCAATTTCTGACAATAAAATGAACTGACAGTCCTTGAGAATTTTGTCTTTACAAAATAGTGTGCATCTGATGGCATTTCATTTAATGAACAGTTTATTTATTTATTTTTATCACCAAAATAAAGCTTGTGCCCTGGTGGCTAGCTTTCACAGTGCCTAAAGTACTGAATTAACTAATGCACATAGTGTTGAGTAAACTGAATAATCTGATGAATTAAGACCTACAGTGACTAACTACACCTTACAGTACTGAATTAATCTCTAAAATGATCAATAAAAAAGTTGTACTAAATACTAAATTAACATTGAATTAGCATTAGACTAAGACCTATAGTACTGAATTCACCCATGTAGTGATGAATTAATGCCTACAGCGCTGAATTTCCACATATACTGCTGATTGAACTCTTACAGTGATAAATTCACACCAGTGGTACTGAACGTAATGTCTGTAGCGCTGAATTAACTAACTGTGCCGAACGAACACCGGCAGTACTGAAATAACTCTTACAGCACTTCATATCTTCTTACAGTTGCTGAATTCACTCTTCCATTACTGAATTAACACCTACGGTACTGCGTTCACTCTAATAGTCCTGAATTAACCCTTGCAATGGAGAACGGACTTGCACGGCGATTAATTAACCCTTACAGTAACCCTTACCCTCACGCCTAAGGAGCTGAATTAACACCTATAGGACTGAAATCACTCTTGAGGTGCTAAATTCTTTCTTACACAACCGAAGTCGCCCGTACAGTGCTGAATTGACGCGTGCGGTACTGAATTAATGTGATTGGTGCTGAGTTAAAGTGTTGAATTAAACCAAACCGTGTTAAAAAAACGACTGTAGTGTTTAACTAGCAGTCTAACTTTGAATTGAACACGATAGGTGTTTGTTTCATTAATAGTTCTGAAACTTTTTCAGTAGTTCTCGCCATGCGGAATGAACATTTTCGGTGTTGAATCACTACGGGCCTCGTCGAATAAACACTTACAGCACTGGAGTAATTATATCCTATGGTAATGTATTCGTCTGTACAGCGTTAAATTAAGTTCAGAGTTCCACTGGATACATATAGGTGTAGGAGTTACTTTAGAAGTCATCTTCTTCACCCACTTCAGTACTGACACGTTCATGAAATCGTGCTTTACTTGTGTTAACGGTGAGTTAGCGTCGACGTTCTGGCACGTTGTCTTTTTGTACATGCGGTAGCGTTAAAACTTTAACCATCAAACACAATCCGAGTCTGACACAAACAAGATTTAATAATGCAGGAGACTGACTGCGTTTCTCCCCTCGATTAAACTCACACACTTCAAAAGTACGACTCTCTCCTGAGTGTTACATCAGCTTCATAGCCCACTCACTCTTGTTTATCCCCACACCTTGAAATCCATTTGTATGCACTAAAGTTTGAGGGTGGGGGGGGGTATGGGTGGAAGGCGGAGGGGGCTCGGGGGGGGCGGGGGGCGGATGGTGGATTTGTCTTACCTTAAAGCCCCTATGCTGTAGAAAGCATCCACTATATTACAGTTCCCAGAATCATTTCAGAGCGTCGTGCTGTGTCGAGCACTCAGGAGTTTGCATCCTGTTAATGTGTTGTGCGTTTTTGCTTTTTATAGCACACTTCATGTGATGTGTAAATCATACCTCACTTCCCCTCTACAGAAAAGCAACACAAACCTTAACAGGATTCATTATGTGAAGCCATTATGTCTCGATTTGGACCATAAAACTTTAGAACAGCCATTAATTCCATGCTTCACAAGTTCGGTTTGAGGTTTCAGCTGCGTTTGCGACTTTGGTATAGGGTTATTTATTTGAGATTATTTATATACATTATTTAGGCAAGATTGGTAGTGATATGGGGCGGTGGTGGCTCAGTGGTCAAAACTCTGGGTTCGAAATCGGGAGTTCAAGCCCCAGCACTGCCAAGCTACCACTGTTGGGCACCTGAGCAAGGCCCTTAACCCTCAACTGCTCAGTCGTGTAAATGAGATAAATGTAAGTCGCTCTGGATAAGGGCGTCGGACAAATAATGTAAATGTAATAATATTATTATGCAGTGAGTGGCATTTGGGACAGAGTCTGGATCTGTGGTAGTCCTAATTAAGGTGCAGTGAGTGGTGCTTTTCCAATCCATGTATAAGGTTGATATGTGCTTGCTTTTTTATTTGGGACAACGCCCAAATTTGCAAAGATAATGTGAGGTAATGCGTGGGCTGTTGAAGCACTTGCTAGGGCACTGTGGTCTGTGCTATTCCAATCCAAGCCTATGGGGTAACGGGTGCTTACATTTGTGCTTGGGACAAAACCCACATTTGCAAAGGTAATGAGAGATGATGTTTCAATCCAGTGATGGAGCCTAGGCTTGTGAAAGGTTTCATTAGGGCACAGAGAGCGGTGGTGTTTCAATCCAAGCCTACGGTTGATGTGTGCTTGCATTTGTGTCTGGGACAGGGAAAGGTTTGCAAAGGTAATGAGAGGTGATGTTCCAATCCCATGCTAAAGCCTGGATTTGTAAAAACACTTACTAGGGCACTATGGTCTGTGCGATTCCAATCCAAGTCTAGGGTTAATGGATGCTTGTATTTGAGTTTGGGAAAAGGCCCAGGTTTTTGAAGGCAAACAAGCTAAATCTGGGATTCTAAAGGCTCTTACAAGGGCACGGTGAGTGGTGCTATTTCAGTCCAAGCCTAGGGTTAATGGGTCTGTGCATTTGTGTTTGGGACAAGGCCCAGATTTGCAAAGGTAATGAGAGGTGATGTTCCAATCCCAGTCTAGCAGCCCTTCAGGCCTGATGAGTGCTTGCAGATTTGTTAGACCATTTAACAGGCACTTTTCCAGTTTGAGGCTAGTGGCCCTTCACAATGCTTGATGCTTGTTTACAATCCTGACTTGGACAGTGCCTGAATTTGCAAAGGGGCTTATTAAGGTGCAATGAGCAACACCATCGCAGTCCAAAGCTAGTGGCCCTCGAGGGCTGATGGGTGTGTTGGAACAGAGCCCAAATTCAATAGGGCCTTTATTAGGACACGGTAGGTGGTGAGCCATTCCAGGACTAGCACCTCTCTGGGTGGCTTTATTTGTGTTTTGGGAAAGAGCCTTTGTTTGTATAAACTCCTACTGGGGCATAATGAGTGGCTCTGTTTCAATCCAAGGCCAGCATCCATTGAGAGTTAATCAGTGCTTGTGTGTATGTGTGTGTTTGGGACAGAACCCAGACTTTGTAGGGAATTTATTAACTGGTTCTGATTCAGTAAGTGCTTTATCCTGATCGGTGTTGTGGCGGATCTGGAGCATATCCTGGAAACCCTAGGACTGAGGCAGGAACACATCCTGCATTGAATGCTAGGGACGTTAACAGGGCTCAAATAGTGGTGCTGTCCCAATCCAGGACTAGTTCCCTTTAAACAGTGTTGGGAGTTTTCATTTGTGTTTGAATCAGAGTCCAAATTTAATAGAGCTTTATTAGGGCACAGGGATCATTTCCAATCCAGACCATCAAGGGCTGATGACTAGTGGCTTTTGTGTGTGTGTGTGTGTGTGTGTGTGTGTGTGTGTGTGTGTGTGTGTTTGGGGGCAGCTAGATTTCTTGAAGCTCTTATTAGAGCACAGTGAGTGTTGCTTTTCCAGTCCAATGCCAGTGAGCCTCCAGGGCTGACAGGTGTTTGTGTTTGAGACCGAGCCCAGATTTGCTATGGCCTTTATCAGGAGCAGCGAGTGGTCGTGTTCCAATCTAAAGCTAGTGATCCTGCAGGTCTGATGTTTTTGGACAGAGTCTGGATTTGCGCAGGAGCTTATTAGTGCTCAGGGCTAAGGAAGCTGATGGGAAGTGATGAGGAGCAAAGTGAACTCTGAGCCTTTGTGCAGCGATGTCATCACCGTGCACTGTTTCCTCTCCTCATGCTGCAAGACACTCACTCTGTAGTCCCAAGTGAGGCAGACTGCACCCTCCCACCGCCGGCTACAACTCAGATCCTTCATTAATTATTTATATTGACACATGTTCTTGTGTTCATCACGTGCGGGAATTATTCATGGAATTATTACGTACCGTCTTCTTTCTCTCTTTCTCTCTCTGTCTCCCTCTCTCTCTCTCTCTCTCTCTCTCTCTTTTTTTCCCCCCTTCTTTCTGTCTTTCTTGCACTGACTACCACAAATCTTTCCTTTTTTCACGACCTGTATACAACCATCTCATTTGCTCTACGACTTAGGAATGTTTTGCAGGAGTACTTCAGAAGCTTCTTGACACCCCAGACGCAGCCACACATACGTGACCGAACCAATTTGTTTCACGTGGCAGCGAGTAATCAAAGAGCGCAAAAGAGCCGAGTGAGGATAATTTGAGAATATGTTACAGGGATAATAAAGGATAAAATAAATCTTCTGGCTGTTAGCTTCAGGGCTAAACAGATGCGCTCGCCATCTAATTGAGTCGATTTTTTTCCCCCCCTTTCCTGCAGCGCACGAAGAACAATTTGTGATTGTTATTAATGCACTTCATACTCCAGAGCTGCTGATTTCAGATGATGTCCTGTGTTCTCGCTGTAAAGCAATTTCCTCACTGTATGCAAATGCTATTACAACCCCTTGGCTTATTCTATCATGGTGGAGATATTTAATAATTTCCAAAGAACCATAGTTCTAATGCATGTAAACCCCCCCCCCCCCCCCCCCCGCGCCTTGTGCCTTCGCCTTACTGAATGCAGCAGTTTGAGAAAATAATAATACGTTGTTAATTTTATTATTATTATTATTATTATTATTATATGAACCACATGGTGGTAATGGTAACTCCGCTTCATCACACTACCCTTGTTGTTGATTCTTTCCCAAAAACAGGACTTCCCAAAGTGCTTTATACTTTTACACCACGGCGGGTTGTTAACGCTAATGAGTTTTATCGATTAAATAATGACACGCCATCCTTTTTATCCGTTTATAGTCACGCCCAATGTTGTGGACCACCACAAAACAAGCTCGCTCCGGTAATCACGTTATAGCGGCAACAAACAGTCATTCCCTCGCCATGTTGTCATGTTACGGAGAAAACCAGAAAGTAAGTCCCTCTGTTGTGAAGACTTTTCCGCTGACGCTGGAGACTCCTTACGTCGACGTCAAATAAACGACTCCTTACGGAAAACTTCACCATATCGGCAAAAATTTCGATCATGTAGAGGATCTGCCGTACGAGTCCCATTCAGCGAGCGGTTATTATAGGAACGATGACGTATTAGAATGAGCGCGGAGAGATAGATAATCCTGTGAGTTAATCAAGACCTTCTGACCAATCAGAATCGAGCGTTCAACAGCAATTGCTGTAAATATTCGTATCACACACGAATACCATTCTCAGACGAGAAGGCGTACAGCATGGTAGAATGTAACCATGTAACCCGAAGCACTGAGCGATGTAAGGCACAGACGTGTTGGGGTTTTGGATGTGCTTGTGATGTAGTAAAAGATAAGCATGCTGTAAAATCAGCAAATTAATGGATACGAGGAGCAAATGTTTGCAAATGTGGTCATCATTTTATACAGCTTTTATAAATGCCTTTATGCTTCTTCTAACACAGCTGGGCCACTCGATAAGTCAGTTATTGCTTTTGAGCTCCCACTGACTTGTTCATTAAGCTCCACGTTGGTATTGGACTTTCTGGAGGCTGAGAGCCTGTCAGGTGCATCCCCTGACATCACCGTGCACACTTCAGCTAACAAATTTTAGCGCTGTGGTGCAGAGCTGTTCTGAACACAACCTCGACTTATGCCAGCAAGTCCCCTTTGGGGGGAACCCATGGTATTATGAGGGCTGTTTCAAAATTGTATTATCTCAGTTGAAGTTTATTACATGGGCTCTTGGACTCACAAAGCCTTCCTTTGCAATATAAATAGCCAATTCATTTCTATGCTAATATCAACCTTATGTTTGGAAAACATTCAGACAGAATGCTTAGTTCTTGCCTACCTGATTTAATTTTTAAGGAAATGGTGTCATGTGAGGCACTTGCACATAGTACAGCAGATCAAGATTATAGGGCGAAGCGCAAGCACATTGTAATGTGCATGGCTTTGTAGACGAAGACACGAAAAGAGAGACTGGTAAGCTATGGGTGTTAATACACAAAGGAGGAGAAGTGATGGGTAAGTGCTGAACTCTCGAAGGGAATCCCCCTGTCGATGTGCCACGGCTGAGGCGTTGGCATGACAATCAGGAGGATGGCTTTGGGATCTTGTTGTTGGAAGGTCCAGGGGTCTTCTAAATATCTGGAGGGCCTTAATTCTTACATACACATCCCTGGCAGGGACCAGTGATCTCCCCTCCACACAACATCAATTCTCCAGACGACATCTTCTCCACCAAATCCTGAAGCTGTCCCATTCTCCTATGCGTGTCCAGGAGGGCTCTCATGCCAAAACCAGAAGACTCACTCCACCCTGCCGATTCCAGGAGTTCAGCCTCTTACAGAGAGACAAAGTTGGGTGATATACAAAACCAACAAGAAAGTTGAGGACAGCCAATTGATGCAGAATAGTATCTTGAAAGGTCCAATGATGCAAGGGATGAGTCGGTTGAAAAGTGAAATTGTAAAGTCATACGTTCTCTCTTGGCCTGTACTCAGGTGTCTCCTGAGTATAATAGTATTCATTCTGGGCCTTGTGATGGCCTTCTTGAGATAAATATAGACTGAGACCCATACCACCTCACAATGTTTGCCTGTGACCTGAGATAACCCCTTCCAGAGATAGGATCTACCACACCCTGTATGGTGTTAGAGGTACCACACCCACTATGGTGGAGGAGGAACCACGCCCACTATGGAGGAGGGTGTGCCCTACGCAGTATGGTGGAGGATGTTGCGTATGCATGTGCCTCACAAAGTATTCACTTTGTTTTCCCATCTTACAGACTACAATTCGATTGAACGCCTATCGTTTTAGATAACCAAAACACCACACGCCAAAATATCCAAGGCCGTTCACACAGACTTGTGGGCTTCAACCTGTTCTCACGACTCTCTGAACACTGGCTCACTGTCAGGTGGATTAATCAACCAACTTTTTGTGTCTTTCTCTCTCTCTCTCTCTCTCTTTTAACTAACAAAATGTGTGTTTCGTCCAAACCGTAACGCTGTAAGAACATTCACCACAGACGGCCCAGAATGACATGAGAGATAACAAGGTGTTTGGTCTAGTTTGCAGGACTACTCTGTGAAGGACAAATGGTCAACATATAATGTAAAAATGATTTTAAATACTTAGGAATACTTTTCTAAGATGCTGGCTCTCATTAAACACTTATCATTTTTAGGCAGCTATCTCTGTACGAATAGTTTATAAGCAGGAACTTCTTTTTTTTTTTCCTTCAGCACAGATGATTATGCCTTAATTCTACACAACGACTCCACTTTTCCTGTGTGAGTATCTACGACTCTGTCAGAGAAAGGCATACGTGGACTTAAAACCAGCTCGAAACTGTCCACTTCCTGTCTTTTGTCTGTTCTGGACTGATCTTTGACAGGGTGATTTTTATTGTTGCTGGAATGATTTGGAAACCTCGCCTTGGAATACCCGATCGATTGAATAAGGAATAAATAGTGCTCACTTTATAAAGTATGAGTCCCAAAAGTCCTAATTATGAGTATTATTTCTGATACTGAAATGAATACTGCAATAAAGGGTTTGTAAATGTTCACACAAGATACCTGCATGTTCTCAGCGGCAACGTGCACGATAGAGCGGTTACAGTTATAAAGATGATTGAATGAGTGTCCAATCTTTTTATTATTATTTTTTTTTCCTTTTGAGCAAGTGTGTGTAGGAGATGTGTGTTTTGTGAGGTTTTTTTTTTTTTTTGAGCCCAGGTGTATTACTACGCCACGGTCATTTATCCACATGCCTTTTCCATGAGTTGGATCACTTACTGCAGCGAGGAAACGAAGCCGTTGGCAGTAAAGTCCATGATCCTTTTGGGCCGGGCAAGAAATGAAAGGCTAAAGCAAGGATCCAGAGAAATCACCACCGACATTTATAGCCTTTTGGGCCGGGCAAGCCATAGCCTTAACCGTGTAATAAAGTTCTAATCGTAACACATTGCATAAGACAGCACATTTAGCTCCTCGTAATTAACACCCACTACAGCACCAGTCAATGATGTGGTTCTTTTTCTTTTTTAAATTGGTTTCGTAATGATTCATTTTTATTTTTATGGATTGCATTGTTTAAATAAATAAATAACTCGGCGTAATCCCAAAGTCAACCTGAGTATCAGGCAGGAGACTGAGACTCATGGCGAACGAGATACAGTTATACAGTGGAATGTTCGAGCAGGTTGTTTGTGTTGTGCAATTTACAGCTCATAGTGACGCAACACCTGTCAACGTGAGCGAGTTACTAAAGTTACACGAGCCTATGAATGTATAAATGGCTCAATCTTAAATACATTTTGAAGTGTTATTGGTGTGGGGGTCTGGATCTGTAAACAATAGGTGGTGAGTCAGGACCTCACTCTTTTTTTTTTTTTTTTTTTAAATCTTTTTAACACATAGATAACATTCAGTTCCCCAAATGGGTCACATTAATAATGACCTCTGACCTAAAATGCCCAGGGGTTCAGGAATGACTCATCTGTCCAAACTGCATGCTGTATGTCCATGTCTAAACCGGAGCACTTCTGTGATTCATCTCTGCATCCATGCAATGTTTTGCTGGCCTTATTCTTTTAAAAATTAATCATTGATGTTATTATTAGGCAATGGTACAGTCCTTTTTTCTTTTTTCTTTATTCTTTTTTTTCATTTTTTATTTCGGTGTGTTCTAAAGTTGTTTAAAATGTCTTGGACCGCACTATTGTGTGGACAAGTGCTGTGTAGAACTGAGGTGTCCAGCCAGGTGATTAACCCTGGAAAGCTCTACTGGGATTCTCTGTAGATAAGATCTGGGGGTCACTAACTGCAGTTTCCTCATCTACATCATAGAGAATGGGAGTTACCATGCAGGCTGGGGGTAGAATGTTCATATATATATATATATATATATATATATATGTACTATATAACAGGGTGGTTATATAGTATGTCTTGCATATATACACTCTCAAAAAACACCGGGTTAAAAACAACCAAATCGGGGTATTTTTAGCCCAACGTTTGTGTAAATATAGGACAGAACAGCAAACCCAGCAAATGGGAGGTTTTTCAACCGAAGGATGGTTTCATTTTTACAAAATGCTGCGTTCATTTTATTTCAGAAATGGTGTTCATATTGTCAGGGATATTTTTACCCTTTGAAAATGTCAAATATACAGCGTTATAGAACAAATATGTCAGCGTGATATCTCCTTTATTTATACACAAGAAGGTGTTCAGAAATATATTGCTACCGCTGCTAAAGTGGTGTTTATATATAGACTTTGAAGTAAATGACTCAACGAAGTCATATATTTAAGACTAAAATGTCAGATTTTGATCAAAGGAGACGTTTAAAACATCAAAAACAAACCGAGTAACCAGCTTACGATCCGGTGGACGTGACAAACACGTAAGCCAAAGCTGCCGAAGATAGCGGTGCGATTAATGACATGTAAACTGGACTGTTAGGGCACATTTTTGCTTTTTCTAGTGTACAGTGATGGTTTTATGGAGAAATATGTTGATACGAATCTTGTTTCTCCAAATAAATCTAACATTAATCCTCCACCCGAGGAGAATTCAGACGGGCCGAGCCGAGTCGATTTGACCCGAGGAGCCGGGCTGAGGCGTCGGGGTGGGTTTACCTCAAAACTACCCAAGACTGAGAAAATAACCCAATTAAACGACCCACAAGGCTCACCCCAGCGTTTGGGAAGAAAAAACACCCCAGCATTGCTTTAGGGTGTATGTTCCAAGCTTAAGGACATTTCAACAGCCTCATTTGCAAATTGGGAAAACATCGGCACATCAATTTTTTTTTTTTCACTTCTTTCAGCCATCCTTGGGTTTAATGAGTGACTTAAACCCATGAGTTTGTTTTTTTTCTTAAAGACAACAACCCCTCTATACTCTCACCGTGTAATAAGCAGCACGACTGACTACAGTCAGCAAATATTCCAACTCATAAAGCCATAAAAAGGGGAATAGGCATTTAGAGTGCTCCAAAGCAACCTTGTTCTGGCCCCTTTCCAGTTAGCGAACGAGCTGCACGCGATATCGTTGAGATGCATCTTGTGTATGATGTGCTGACGTTGGCGAGACGCGTATGCTAATTTCCCTTACTAGTGGTTACCAAAAAAAAACCCAGTTTTGCCAGTTGGACATTTTTTTTATTTAATGCTTTCATCCATGCTGCGATTCAGCACGCTAACACTACTGCATACTAATTCTAACGCGATGCTTTTTAAAAACAGCAATGCAACGCCATGGTTTCATTTCAGCTGTGCTTCTAGGTCACTGACAAGTGCTGAGGAGGCGCTCATCTACTTCTGTGCCATCTGGTATAGGGTCAAAGGTCAACTGCAAGAGGAACAGCACACATTCATACAATGTACTGTCCAGGCTGCCATGTTTCCATATGGCTGTAACCCATGCTAATGCTTTCTCGGTTAATAATAAAATAAAACTTGACAGGTTTGGTGCTTTAGGCGTGGGTGTTTTGTGTGAAATAAACTGAATATCATAGCAAAGCAAAAAGCCTTTGCACTTGTCTGGGGAGCTGTTTATCAGGCAATGACAGTCCTATAGTGCATCTGAATGTGGTATGGAAGAGGCTGTTGAAAGACATGGGAAAGCAGATAGCTTTGAAGTGCTCACAGTGGAGTTAGCCAGGGCGTGGAGGTGAAAAGCTGTTGGAGTATGTTGAGGTAACTGAGGCAAACTAATCCCTGTTGATGCTCACTCGACCTGAAGTGCACACCGTGTCCATTTGCGTCCTCCATGACTGATTGTAACATCACCCCTGAGTCCTAAACACTATTCTTCACCACTTCACTAGTGTGTGTGTGTGTGTGTGCACAGTATACTTAAGCAAGAGATAGACTGAGATTCGGCTTCTCGACTGAAAATCAGCACAGCTGTGATTCGGATGTAGGCACGATTCTGCAGATGATCACAGCTGTTTCGATATTCAGTATAATCGCATGATTGAGTGCGATATTAATGATAATGAGCGTTGATCACGTATACATTACAGCGAAATTCTTTTCTTCACATACCCCAGCATGTCAGGAAGCTGGGGTCAGAGCACAGGGTCAGTCATGATACAGCGCCCCCTGGAGCAGAGAGGGGTAAGGGCCTTGCTCAAGGGCCCAACAGTGACAGCTTGGCAGTGCTGGGGCTTGAACCCCCGACCTTCTGATCAGTAACTCAGAGCATTAACCGCTAAGCCACCACAAGCCATACTGCTTTTATATAACAGTTCTATAAGCATGAAATTAGTATAGAGTAACTACTGTAACATCGCAGATACAACATGGCCAAATATTTTGTTTCTTTTTGCTTCGTCAGTACAAACTGTTCCCAAAGAAGCCACAGCTGAATAGAGCCTTATGTGTCGTCATGCCAACGCACAGACTGACTGACAGCCGGTAGTGAGTGTAGTAACGGTTTCAATGTAACAAATTATCGCTAGAATTGGAGTTTAACGTAGCGAACTCAGACTGTGTAGTGCTGTCATACTAAATAAAAGCACACTTATAATGCTGCTTGTCCAATCAAATGAATCCCCGGAACTAACGTGTACAACACGACGTCTTGCCTCAAGTCTTCCAAATTCTGAGCCTTTGTTTGCGTGGTTGCATATTTCCTGTACCTTGACCCTTGCATTATCTTGTATTCTCTTGGATTTGGACTTTGTTTTAACCTCAGTGTGCTTTGATAGTTTTTACCTGGCTTTATAGACTGGGTGTGTTTTTTTTTTTTTTTTTTTTTTTTTTTTGCAGTCCTACGCCATCTTCAGGGTGATCTTCAGGCTGTCCATGTGAGGCCATCCTCAGCAGCAGCAGCAGCAAGTGGTTTTCAGGTGATGAGAACTCCAACCAGAAGAAGAGCATCAGCGTGGATCGGGCAGGTCTGGAGAGCAGAAGTGATCTGATTGACCTGTTCCTCCTGTGCTCTTAGAATAAGCTCCACTCTTCTGGGAAGACTTCCCACTAGATTTTGGGGCGTGGCTGTGGGGATTTGTGTTCATTCAGCTACAAGAGCATTAGTAAAGTAGAGGTCAGGTGCTGATGTCGGGATGTCGAGGAGGCTCCAGTTCCAGTTCCTCAGAAAGGTGTTCAGTGGGGCTGAAGTCAGGGCTCTCAAGTCCTTCCACTCCAACCTTAACAGACCACGTCGTCATGGAGCTGGCTTTGTGCACAGGGGCGTCGTCATGCTGGAACAGGTTTGGGCCTCTTATTTCCAGTGAAGGGAAAATGTAAAGCTACAGCACACAAAGACATTCTCTATAATTGTGTGCTTCAAACGTTGTGCTAACAATTTGGGGAACAACCACAAATGGGCGTGATGGTCAGGTGTCCACAAACTTTTGTCCATGTAGTGTATGTTCTGGCATATAGGGCGCACTTTGGTTCTTTCGTTCCAAGAGGGTGATGTTCATGTACTCAATGAACATAATATGAATGAATGAATGAATGTGCCTAGTGCACGGTAAAGAGTTTGAATGTGTTCACTGTAGTGTGTATAGCAGCTTTGTTTTTTTCCTCTGTTACAAGGCATGTGACAGAATGAACTCAGTAAAACATCCGAGGTCATGAAACCGTGAACCCTTTCTCACGTCGGTCTGAACAGTGGCTCACCGTTTCTTTCGCCAATGATGTGTGCGTCCTTGTCTTGTCCAAACACTACCACCGGCCGTGACTGTGAGAAACTTCAGCACAGGTTCTCCTGAATGACAAACAAAGGAATGAGAGATAACCAGGTGTGTACAGAGGTATGGGAGTCGTTTAGGCGTATAAATGCAATGCACTTGATTCATTTGATTCGGTAAGGGTCCGCTTGAAAGGCGAGTCAACATGCTTCCTGCCTGGTTCTTCAGCGCACTTCTCCTGAGCTCTGTTCTTGGATTTCCCGTCCATCCCAACGACACAAGAAACAGAACGAGGTGAGACACTGACCGCTAAGACGTGCCGAGTTTTAATGACCGAAGCTTCTTAAATTTGGGTTTTTTTCTGTAAAATATCTGAGTATCTTTGATTTGTGGTAATAGAAGAATTACATCGAATGTTTTTTTTTTCTTTTAGTGATGATGAAGTTTCCCGTGTACCACCTCCCGTAAACAATAACAGCTCTGATCCTTCAAAGTAAGCACGGTCTTGTCTCTTGGACATAACCTCAGACTCTTGTGAATCTAATAAAGTTTCGAATGTTTCGCTGTTTGTTTGTTTGTTTGTTTGTTTTCTGCCTTAGTTTCTCTACCAGGACGTTGTGTGTCATTTTCCAGCTGCAAAAAATAAAATGGCATTTAATCTACAGGAATATAAAAAGCTCTCTTATAAGTTGTGCGCGTTCATTTACTATGACAGCAGCGGCTCGGACTGCAGCGCAGATCCAAATCACGGGTTTATATTCACGCGCTGGTACTAAAACTAAAAGGTTATCGTTTCCGTAGTAACAGCTCATTCACCGGGAGTTACGTAACAGAACACGTAACGGAATTCAAGTCTGATAGTAAGCAGGTTAAAAAATGTGACGTTATTTAATGAAGAGAGAAAAAGAACTGTATAAAATTAAGTACAAATGCAAAAAAAAAATAAAATAAACGTCGTATATATTAAATTAAACATAAGCGGATTAAACGTACATGTAGTTCTTTAATAAAATGAAAAATTGTTAGTGTTGGCTCACTTCAGGAAGTACTGTTTCAGGAAAATAATAACAATAATAATAATAATAATAATAATAATAATGCTTCATCAGACGGGTGATAATAATTGGGCTATTTTCCTGTAACAGACCTTTTTTCCCTGACTCATCAGTCTGAACAGGATTTTTTTTTTGTGATTGTTGCGGCCAAAACATTTAGATTTTGCAGCGAATTTTTAAAATATTTGTGATGCTTTTTTTGTGGGAAATTACTTGAATCGACGAAATTGCTGCAATCGCACTGAACTGTCTTTCACAGTGATGTTTGTTGGTAAACGAGACCTTTTAGCTGTACTCACGTTCAACGCACGTGAATCGAAGTGGGCTTGGGCTGAATGTGCGTCGTGACGATGTCACATGACCCAAATCTGCAAAAAACATAAGGATGAGGATGAGGATGATGATGATGTAGTGACTAATATTATTATTTTTATTATTTATTTTTTCCACAGTCCGTGTCAGGACTCCTGTAATACGACTGTACCTAGACTCTCCAATGATCTTCCGTGAGTATTCTGATATATGAATACGAATCGGACAGTTTATGTCTAATTGACCTGAAGATGTGTCACTTTTTTGTCAATGGACCCCTTAGTTTCCTAAACAGGATGCTCTGTGTAATTGTCCAGCTGCAGTCAGAAAAGACAGAGGTCGTGGAAGTACACTGAACTCATTGTCACGACTTTGTGCTTCGTGACATGGCGCATTATCATGGTAGAAGTGGTCAGCGTTCATACTCAGACATGCTTTAGCATTCAAACCATGCTTGATTTGTATTAAGAAAACATTCCTCAGAGCATTATACCACCTCCACCAGCAGCAGCTTGAAATGTCGACACAAGGCAGGCCGGGGTCATGAATTCATGCTGCTGATGCCAAATTCTGACCCTACCATCTACATCAAAACTCCAGATTTATCAGACCAGGTGAGGGTTTTGTTTCCAGTCTTCAACTGTTGCTGATCCTGTGCCCACTGTAGCGTCGGATTCCTGTTCTTGGCTGACAGAAGTGAAATCTGATGTGGTTTTTTGCTCCTCAACCACAAGTTTTGACTATAATTTAGTCAATTCTCATTCTTAAACATTCTTATTCTCCTTATTCATAGCTTTAGTATATATATATATGTAATCTCTGTTTGATCCTGTGACCATTTGTTTTTCCTTTAGCCGGCCGGGTCCTGCTGCCTCACCACTCTGCCTATTATCGACATGCTCCATCCATGACCTGGATTCGGGTCTGCGTCCTGGAGATGAAAAAGCGGGCAAAGCTGCCTCCTCATCTCATGGCCCTGGCAAGAAATGAGAGGCGAAAAGGAGGATTGTGGAAAACAGAATCGTATAATACAACAACATCTCAGGATGTAGCGTAGATTTAAACTCATATACAAATGATGCCGATTCTAATTTCTGTCAATCTGTTTAAATAAAGCTGTGAAAATGACAACTCGTGCGTCACCTGATTGCTAAATAAAAAAAGAAAATAAAGTCTCGTCAACTGTGGAAAATGAAATCGTAAGCATAAGATGAAAATAAATAAATAAACAAACAAATAAATAAATAACTGTGCTCTGCTCACACATTTCCACTTTGTTTGTTTGTTTGTTTGTTTGTTTGTTTGTTTGTTTGTTTATTTATTCAGCAGCATTTTTTTTCCCCCATAGTCGAGACGCACCTGAAGGGTAGTGTGTGAAAAGAATAAATATTGGGAGTTGATTAGCTGATTTGTGAGAAATAAACTGCAGTTAAGCGAGTGAACTTTATGAGTCAGTCGACTGACCTTGCAGCGGTGTTCATTTTCTTCATCCAAACCAAGATGAAAAAAGTCCACCGCCCTTTATTCATGATGAAAAGTAAACAGTAAATCAGTAATCATTCTATATGTACACAGCCGGGTCCATAAGTATTTGGACAGCGGCACAGTTTTGGTCATATTGCCTCTGTACACCACCACAGTGGATTTGAAATGAAGCAGTCAAGAGTCAAGGGGTTTAACAAAAACGTTGCAAGCTTTGTGCTGGGTTAAAATCAACAACCCAAGTTGATGGGTTAGTTTAACCGAAAATGTGTTCTGTCCTATATTTACCCAGCCGTTGGGCTAAAAATAACCCAGTTTACGTTGTTTTTAACCCAGTGATTGTATATATGCAAGGCATGCTACTGTATATACCCACCCTGTGCTTGCCATTCAGGGACATCTGAACATTCTACCCCCAGCCTGCATGGTAACTCCCATTCTCTATGATGTAGATGAGGAAACTGCAGTTAGTGACCCCCAGATCTTATCTACAGAGAATCCCAGTAGAGCTTTCCAGGGTTAATCACCTGGCTGGACACCTCAGTTCTACACAGCACTTGTCCACACAATAGTGCGGTCCAAGACATTTTAAACAACTTTAGAACACACCGAAATAAAAAATGAAAAAAAGAATAAAGAATAAAGAAAAAAGGACTGTACCATTGCCTAATAATAACATCAGTGATTAATTTTTAAAAGAATAAGGCCAGCAAAACATCGCATGGATGCAGAGATGAATCACAGAAGTGCTCCGGTTTAGACATGGACATACAGCATGCAGTTTGGACAGAGGAGTCATTCCTGAACCCCTGGGCATTTTTATTTATTTATTTATTTTTTAACCCAGTGGTTTTTAGAGCGTAACGTTTGAAATTACAGGTTAAAGTTTTTTTGTTTTTCCAAAATCAAACTAACAAAACAAAACAAAACTAAAACACACACACACACACACAAAAAAAACAAATGAACTCGAAATTCAAATCTCAAAAATACAGATTTTATTTCCATTATACCAATTTTTAAGTAAATGAACTTTTAAGTTGAAAAGTGTCAGTGTCTATTTTTCCTTTGGAATCACCAGGCGATTCACCTTTGTCCTAATTTATATCTATATTCTCAAGATTAGATTTGTTTTTTGTTTTTTTAGGCTTCTTATTTTTGAAAAAGTCTCAGACACATGCTGTAAAGCGTAGATGCTGTAAAAGTAAGGAACTTCAATGTTTCTACGATAAAAAGAATCCCACAAAGAGCAGTAATTTGATGTGAATTCCTTTTGCTTTAAAAAACAAAACAAAACAACAACCTAGCATCAGTAGTCTCAGGTGTAGTTTGTGCAGATTTCTAAGCTTTTAATGAGGTAGGTTTTACTGAGTCTCTTGGAGAATCTGACACAGTTCTTCTGGAGACTTTAGAAGACCGTCACGCTCGTCTCTGCTTTTTTTCTTCTTCTTCTTCTTTGCAGCGAAACCCGGCAGGCTTCATTATGTTTTTGTCTGAAACCTGGGTCCGTTATGTAACGTGCTGCTCTCTTTACTCACGTACAAACCTTTTTTTTTTTTTTTTTTTATGTAACTTTTTATTTTTATTTTTGGAAAAAGTAATGATTTTGTCCTGACTCGCTAATGCAGAAGTCATCAAATAAACATCTAGAACAAATATTTGTACTAAAAAAAAAAGAGTGCACGTGTGATTTTAAAGGCACGTTTTCACCCCTAGGAAGTTCAAAGCAAGGAAAAATGTGATATTTTTATTTTTAAAAAGTGTATTAAATACACTACCAAAAAAAACAACAACAACAACAAAAAAAACCCAAACCATTTAACATGATGTGTATATAATTCAAATATATAGAATTCATATTCGAATACCTTTATCAGCTTCCAAGTTGTATAAACATACACCTTCTGTGCAATGGATTTTCACTTCTTTTTTTTTTTTTTTTTGCAGTTTAAAAGATTTTAGTTTTATTAACTGACCAGAAACTAAACCCCGGATGTTTTTTGTTTCTCTCTCTCTTGTTCTGACAGAAGCCTGTATGAGAAGCTCTAATTTTAGCATCTGAATGAGCGTCCAGTGACCCCCTCCTGGGTTCTCACCTCGCCCTTACTGTCCCATTCTCCTTCACATTCTCCTCTGAATTGTTTAGAGCTGCTGAGTAAAACTTGTGAGAGACAGTGAAGCAGTGTAGAGAGGGTTAGATCTGAACACAGGGTCAGACCCTGACTGAGGCCCTGTTCTCACCTGGCATTAGAAACACTTCATCTCCAGTGAACACCTGTGATCGGAGTTCTTATAGCGTTTCCGCTGGAGGAAGGCTGCATTTTAATTTATTGTTTAGCACATCTGTCTTTATTTATTTTCAAGAAAGAAAGAAAACCCCCCTTCCTGTTCAGGCATGGAAGCCACGCCCACTTCTGGTTTAAACCTGATGACAGATACAGGTACTGTCATGGACTTACACCTTTTTTAACTTTTTAACTTTTTTAAGTTCTAACATTAAAGAAAAAATAATGAAATGGATTTTATTCTATTCTCAAATTCTATTCTTACTTCACATTCTGTATTTCATGTGATTAAGAGTGCACAAAAACATTCTCAGTGTGTTGTAATTATTTTGTCCCACACTTTTCTAAAAGTAAAGCTACGCCTGCTTTGAAAATAAACACGTCCTGACCAAAGCCAGTGACTAAGCCCCTTACTTCCTGTGTGTGTGTGTGTGTGTGTGTGTGTGTGTTTGTGTGAGTTTCATTGTGAGCCGCGCCCTAAATCTCACCTGATAAGCGTGTCTGGATTCGCACCGTGACGTCACATACCCGGACATTCCAGGAAGCGGTCAGGAGGTTGCCAGATTGTGGTGTTTCAACTTCGAACTTCATACAAAACCCCCCCAACATTTATAAAGCTGAGATAACTTCAGTGTGAGAAAAGAGAGAGAACAAAGGGACCAAATATTAATTAAAAAAAAAATAAAGTGAATTAATATCAGTATTATTTTTTGGTTGGCTGGTCCGTATTGTATTTTTGCCTCATTTTTACTCCCCATTTAAAAAATAAAAAATAAAACATCCTTTATTAGTTTTGTCACAAGTAGTGAGAGATGTTTTTATGAAACATATGAACAGTGTAGGTAAAGTGATTAGGTCTAAATGTGGACGTGATATGCGTCCGGTGTTTCCAGGACACGCTCCAGATCCACCGCAGGCTCGAACAAAGTAAATCCATTAATCAAGGTTTATTAATTCATTCATTTTCAATAGAGTCGGTCTCATGTAAATTAATTTAATATGTGCTGTTTAAGACGTTTCAGTCTAGCAATCTAAGACCTTAGCTACGTATCTTGGAAGGGTCATATTACCTTATGGAATATGGAATATTAAGTTATATTGTATCCATATTGCATAATACTGTATATAATATGTAAAGAATAAAACACAACTCAGAGTGGAGTTACTCTCAGCAGCCCAAAGTTGATCATTTTCCTATAAAATAACATCAAGAAGTGTGTTAATCTACTTACACTGTGATTACAACTTTTATTTATTGTAGAAAAACACATAATGGTTTTTTAAAAATCTATTTATAGTTGCATTAAGTTAGGTAGTTAGTTCCTGTTCTCCATAAACCTCATCAGTCTCTCTTGTTGCACTTGTTTGAATTTAATAAGACAAAAAAAACAAACAGAAAGCCCCCACAGCTTGTCATGTAAAGATGTAATGACAACCCGTAATGCACAAACTCCTCTGTCCTGAAGACCTTCCACTGTTTAACACCATCATAATCAACGCTACTATGTGCTTCTTTGTTAAATAACGACACATGCGTTTTAATTTGTTTATTATTAGGCTTAGATTATGTGCAGTGTCCGTAATAAACCTAGGTGTGATATAAACCTGGGATTGGTAACTGCTGTTTTAAAGAAATTAATCAACATCTTCTAGCACGTTTGCCTCACACCTCCGGGGTCCGGGGTTCGATTCCGACCGTGGCCCTGTGTGTGTGGAGTTTGCATGTTCCCCCCGTGCTGCGGGGGTTTCCTCCGGGTACTCCGGTTTCCTCCCCCAGTCCAAAGACATGCATGGTAGGCTGATTGGCATGTCCAAAGTGTCTGTAGTGTATGAATGGGTGTGTGAGTGTGTATGTGATTGTGCCCTGTGATGGATTAGCACCCTGTCCAGGGTGTACCCCACCTTGTGCCCCATGCTCCCTGGGATAGACTCCAGGTTTCCCCGTGACCCTGAAAAGGATAAGCGGTATAGAAGATGGATGTATGGATGGATGTATGGATCAACACCTTCTGACTAATCAGAATCGATTATTCAACATCAACGTTATAAATATATTATCCTTAACACACACACACATACACACACACACACACACATATATATATATATATATATATATATATATATATATATATATATATGTATATATTAGGTCATATAAAAATATTATATTACCTACAACAGATGTATTCTTAATGCAAAGAGGTTGTGTTATTACAATAAACTAAAGAGAACAGCAAATAAAAAATAAATAAAGTTTACAATCTGGCAACTTGGTTAAAAACTAGTAACAAGCACTAATGCCCTATAAATATAAACGCGTTCTTTCGTCCACTCTGGCAACCGCGTCCTCCTCCCATAGCTGATCCCAGCAGCGGTGTGAGGAAAAGCGAGACCGCATTCAAAGCGAAACTCTTTAAAACAAAGCAAACTTTCTGCTTACGGCTTCATCTGAACGTCTATAAACACAGACAGGGATTAAAGGTGCACGTTTGGGACTTTTCTTCGCCTTCCGGTGTGTTGGTGAGTTTTATTTTTGAGGGAAATAAGCGAGAGGAGAAAAGTTTTCAGCAGGACGGGAATTTTTTTTAAATCCTCCATTTTGAAGCGCGTCACTCAAATTGTTTAGGGTTTTTTTTTTGTTGTTGGTAAGTTTATAACTTATAAACAAGCATTATTATTACGTCTTCCTTCTTGTTTTACTTGTCTTCTAACTACTCGTTTGATGTTTAACTCCCCACGAAACTTTAAGTTGGCGTTTAACCGTGTTGTGGGAATGCCATGGTGGGGGCAGGTCACGGGCTCGCGCTCGCGCTAGGCTTAAACTGTTTTGTTTTAGTCTTTAAATATTTTTCTGACTCTGTCAACTCCTTTTAGCTTTGGAGAGGATATATTATACTTATAAAAACATCTTTTATAATTTGTTACAGTTGCTAAATGTGGAGAGAGGACGAGTTTTTGAACGCTGCTTGCTAGCTAGCACGACCTAGTAACTAGCCAACGTTACTTAGTTACAAGTTTGCGCATGCGCAGAAGCGTGCTAGGACACTCGCTCATCTCGAGTTTAAACAGTGTTTGTTTAATGTGAGGTTTTAAAGCACCTAGGTTCAGAAAAATACTCTAATTGGACACCAGTAGTGTTCAGCGATGTGGGCTGCATCCTAAATCCCTCCCTGCACCCTACATAGGTGCCCTATAATACTGACTTATACACTATTTAACGGGTTATAAAGCCTGTGGGAGATGATTTTGTCTTCTTGGTTAATATCTGATGTCTTCTACAGAGTTATTTCTGCTTTGTGAATCCCTTAAAACTGGACGGCGTGTTAAGGAGAGTGGATGTGATGGAGTTTATCCTCTGCATTCAGGTGAAAGCTCTGCGTTCGAGCCGGACGATACGCGGTCCGATCTCGGTGTCGCGGTCCGATCTCGGTGTCGCGGTACGCTTGGTCAGGTGTATTCTCGGTACTGTTTAAACCCCAGCTGATTGCATCACACCGCTACACCGTGAGCTCTTTCGTAGACCGGTGTACGGGTTGGTAGATGATGGCGATGGACACTAGCGATAGCGGTATTTCGACATCGAGGCTGAAACTGTGAGTATCGCATAATATCGACACCCATTCGATAGATTGGATCTTGAGTGGTGGAGCGGGTCAGAACGACTTGTATTTCGGCTTCGTGCGTCTCAAGGAAGGATGTGTGTGCCTTCTAGCCTGTTGGTGGCAATTGGTTAAAACTGAATTAGGGGGGAAAATATAAATTAATATTTTTGATTTATTATTTTTTTTAAATCAGTACACTCGTTTATAAAAAATAAATAAATAAATAAATAAATAAATACCCACGTAGATTAAAAACATGACTTGCACAACACTACAGATTTTTCCATTCCAGTACGTTTTGTTACACTTATGGGTTTTTGGCAGACGGCCTTATACAGAGCGACTTACCGTTATCACATTTATACAAGTGAGCTGTTGAGTGTTAAGGGCCTCGCTCAAGGGCCCAACAGTGGTAACTTGAACTCCTGACCTTCTGATCAGTCACCAGAGCCTTTAACCACTGATGCACCGCTGCCCTGTACCCTAAACGTACATGATGTTAATATAAAAAAGTAGAAATGTGTTCATCTTTCTAGGTTGTATTTTATTCCAAATCTGATCTCTTCCATTTGTTACAGGATCGGATTCAATTCATTTCTTTTCTCTTTAACAACAATAAAGTCACGTTATTGGTTTTTTTTTTTTTTTTGTGTGTTTTTTGGCTGGTGCAGGTCCTGGGTATCAGATTGGTGCCATCTCTACTAAAAAAACAAAAAACAAACCCCAAGTCCTTAAGTATAAACTTAAAACATGCAGCGTAAGATTATTTAATATATATATATATATATATATATATATATATATATATATATATATATAATATCTTTTGTAAGTTTTGTCATTGAGCAGTTTGAGCAAACTGTTGTTTTCCCCTCAGACTGTTGGACGTGTCCCTTTTTAAGGACGATTTACACTTGCTGTTAACTCCCTCTGCACGAGATGGCTGACTCGTTTGGCCAGCGCTCGTTTGGCGTGTCGCTCAGAAACGAACGCGCCGTGTCCGTGTGCCGCGCTACCGACGTAGATAGACGGGCCGTCTAGTGGACGCTGCGTTTAATCGCGCGGACGTACTCGCGAGAATGTGAAGGATGCGTAGAAACGTGACGTGCCCTGCCAGAGTTCTACACTCCCTCCCAACAGCCCCTAAACCCTTCAGTGTTCCTGTTTAAACCCCGCCCGCCGTACGTGATGGCTGATCGATAGCTCTCCAGTCAGCATGCCGGGGGCGGATAAGAGAACCGGGTCAGGGACACGTGATCGTTTGAGCAAGTCCCCGGTGTCTAGTTTGTACTTCCTTTTTTTTTTTTTTGGATTTTTAAATGTAAGCTTTAGGTTCACCGACTCTACTGCGCCCTTGGAAATCAGACAGAAGAAGCCTCTTGTGTGCTCTTCTCTGTGTCTAGGGTTTAGACCAGAAAGAGGGCAATGAGAGAAAATACCAACAATGCACATTTTAACAGGCCGTATCAGACCCGTACACCTTTACACGTTTCGTGTAGGAGCTCTGCGTATTCCCGGGTGTCTGGTTTAGATGATGGATCGTGACATTTGGCACCTACGATAGATATTATTACTACCACGGACATGCCAAATACCTTCGCCGTCTAAGCTGGGACGTTAGTGTATGACGGACTTCAGGGTTAATATGCTGGATAAGTCATGAATAGGTGCGTCTCCCACTCTCCTGTCGTCTTTCTCTTAATATTCAGCCCGAATGTAGAACACACGGCGGTACTGTGCCTGCTTATACCACTGTGCCGATGAACTCTCGATTCTGATTGGTCAGGAGGTGCTGATTCATTTTCTGAGGGTGTGAAGAGGAGCTGCCATGTTTCGTGGATGTAGCTAAAAATGGATAAAAAGTACACACCGTTTTTTAATAAGTAAAAAAATGAGCTGTTAAAGGAAAATAATCAGCTTCCTGATGGTAACACTAACTGCTTTATCACTTAAATACATGTCCGTGGCTTTTGACTGATTTTGCTGAATATATATATACACACACATATACACACACAGTTTATTAAGAACGAAGATGTCTTGCAAGCTGTTAGGGGGTAAAAAAAGTGTCTTGGCTAGCTCGCAAGGTTCTTGTCTGGCAATATATGATGGATAACGAAGCGTTCATGCTTAATTCAGGAGATGAAAATGAGTTTATTTATTTTTTGCCTTCGCAGAACCTCCCGAGAACATGACGGCCATTAACACTCCCAACATCAACTTCAAATGGGATCCCAAGAGCCTGGAGATCCGCACGCTGGCTGTGGAAAGACTCCTGGAGCCGCTCGTCACGCAGGTAGAGATCAGTCAGCGATAAAAGGCGGTGTCTTATTACTTTCGTTTCGTCGCACCGTGTTGGATTTTTCTGTGTATTCTCGCCATCAGTGACGTAGATGTGCGTCTCGCACGTTCCGGACTGTGTGGGTTTTTTTTAATATATATAAATAAATAACCTGCGCTTCGGTTCTAGGTGACCACTCTGGTGAACTCGAGCAACAAGGGTCCGTCCAACAAAAAGAAGGGGCGCTCCAAAAAGGCGCACGTTCTGGCCGCCTCGGTGGAGAGCGCCACGCAGAACTTCCTGGAGAAAGGTGAGAAGATCGCCAAGGAGAGCCAGTTCCTCAAAGAGGAGCTCACCGCCGCCGTGGAGGACGTCCGCAAGCAAGGTACGTTCCTCTTGTGCGGCGTCTCCGCAGGATCTGAATACAGAAAGAGCTGCTTTTGTTGAACCGCCCCCCCCCTTTTTTTTTTCCCTCTCTTCTCTCTTAAACCCGCTCTTGTTCACTTCCCTTCGCAGTTTCCTCTCTGTGAAATCAGACAGGTTTTTTTTGTTTCTGTTTTGAGGTTGCGTTTCAGGTGGAATGTGTCAGGTGAGTGATGGACATCAAAAGGCACAGCTATCAGATGCGGTTCTTCAGAAATACAGTTTATAAGGCGTGTTCTTCCAGCCGTATCTTTCTGCTTTCGCTTTTCACAGCTGAAAACACACGCTCCTAGCTAGCATCCAAATAAAAAAAAAAAAACCACCTCGACCTGAAACTTCAGCTCGTCGACCTCTTCTCGCCACCACTTCCTTCCCTGTTTACAGAGTGGCGTCGGACCAACATGGCCGCTCGCACTGCGAATAGTCTAGAGTTCTCCTTCTGTTATGAATCGCGTTCCCTCTGATCCCTAGAATCCGTTCGGATCCGGAGCGAGAGAGCGCTGCTTAGACGCGCGCGGTTGTTTTAGTGCGATGTGATGCGATTTTATTTATTTTGTGTGCATGTTCCCGCCTGCACCGTGTAGAGGAACACGCCAGGGTCCCACGCAACCAAGACCGAACGCCGAATCCGTTAAAGATCTGTTCCTAATCTGATTTGCTTGCTCACGTAAACAGAGGCTGTGTTTAGTTTTAAACCGGTCGCACCACTTTCTCTGCGTCTCCGTGTCTGGTTGATTGCATCATTACACGCCTCTTTTGCTTTCCCGTGGAGGAGGCGGAGGAGGCAGGTTAAGTGAGACGGTTTCCTCTGTCAGATTCACCTGCTCCCTGTTTTGCTCCTGGCTTGTTTGCTATGAATATCTGAAAAGCCTGTTGATTTTAATACGATGTGACTGAGGCGCTGTGCTCGGAAACCGCTCCTTCATTTTGTGTGTGTGTGTGTGTGTGTGTGTGTGTGTGTGTTTTAAACAATGCGCATCAACTCCAGGTGACTGGAGCGACGGCGCTTTCGGCGCTCGGCTCCCCTCTCGGGGGGCTGAAGGGGTTTTTGCATCGCGTCGTGCACAGATCTCCACGCGTTGCTAGCTACCGTATGCAGCACTTTGCATTAACGAGGCATTAGCATGCCCCTCACTCGACCCTTGCTGCCGTGTGCTGCGCCGTATGGGTGGTTACTGTTTATCAGAAATGGGTGCGTATGGTGAATATCTTCTGCTGCGTCTTCAGAATTGAAAAGAAAAGTCACGTCCGGTGGAATTTTTGCTGTTTAGTGTATTCCTGCAACCACGAGCGTGCTTACAACAGCTCCGTGCCAAATCACTTCAATTACTCGCTCCTGTGAAGGTAGAGTTCGCTTCCCGCTCGAGGAAAACGCAACTCCTTTCAATCTAAAAGCAAATATGAAGGGAAAGAATGCGCTAGAGTTCAGTTTTGTCAAAGTTAAGGGATTAATATAAACCACTAGACGGTGTGCTGTTCTGGGATGATGATCAACGTGGAGCTGTTAGCACGCTGAAGTTGATTGTTTTCCTGTAACAGCCTGCTCTGACGTGGTTTATTCCTCTTACACCTCAATTTCTTTTCTTTTTTTTTTTTTTTTAAATTCATGAATGACACGTTGCACTTTTAACCGTTTATGGTTGCATTTTATGTCGTGGAACATCCATAAACAGTCTTTCCATCACAAGCCCCCCCCCCCCCCCCTCTCGTGTTGGAGAAACCGTAATAAATCGTAAACATTGCTGTACTGAAGACTGCCACGAAAGCGCTGACGCTGGAGACTCCTTCCGTAAGTCTGTCTGCCTCCCTGCAGGGAAACGGTGAATGAGCCGTTACCATGGAAACGATCACGGGCGTTAATATGAATCTGTGACTTGGAGCCTCGCTGCTGTTATAAAACGTTCATAAAATAAGCACTTCTTTTGCGCGTAACGCAGCCTAATCGTCCGTGTTTAACGGCCGGTTCGTGAGGCGTGCGTGTAAAGAGCGGACGCTACGGAGAGTCGATATTTTAACGCGTTAGTTTTCTGTGATCTCTAATAAGATTTAATCAGGTCTCTCTTTTCGGAGAGTGTATTCCTGACCATTCGTTCAGTCGTGGATGTTGGTCAGCGTGCGATTATTGTGGAGAACACACCAGTCATGAAGTACTTAACAGTCTGAACACGGCTTTATTTATTTATTCTTTTTTTCTCTGTCTTTTCTATAAGGTCACGATCTGGTGCAAGTATGTCAGGTTTCTTTACGGCTTTATCCGAGTCCTAACCCGCGTGTGAATGGCTTCGTTTAAACGACTCGCTCGTCAGAGTATTTTGAAACTCTTAAACGTGTCGAGGGGAAAAGATTTTCATCGTTCGTGGGCTGGAGATTACCCATAACCACCCAGCCGTCTCATTCGGATGGTATCTGGGGTCGGGACGTGACCCGAGAAAGCGCCGCGTACGTCCAAGCCCGATTCCGTAGGGCCGAGTCACTTCTCAGGGACGGAGTCGTCGTTATTCTGGAGGACAACCTCGTGGCGTTCTGCTATACGGTCTCCTCAGTGTTAACCCTCTCTGCGATTTTACGATCGTGCCGCACACCAACAAAGATATAAACTAGCTCGTTATCTTCGCTAGCGTTACCCAACGCTGACCTCCGGCTAGAAGAAGACCAAAGAAAGTGTCTCCTCACCTTTTAAACGAGTTACACTGTGTGTGTAAGTGTTTACTGTAGAGCACGTCCATGCCTCGACCCTTGAGGTCAAGTTTTTCTGTGAAGGAGCTGCTAATCTTTCATTCAGTACGTTTACATGGACGACAATAATCCGATATTAAGACGATACTCTGATTAAGAAACTAGCATGTAAACGGAGATTATTGATGACCGTAATCCGATTTAAAGTCCTACTCGAATTAAACACAAATGGAGTTAAGACGTGTGGCGTATTCCTGTTTTAGTCGCGTTATCGACGTGCGTTATAGACATGTACACACCCAAAACTGTCTACGGTTCCATAACGGAGACGTATGTCGATACGTGAAATTCTGGAGGGAACGTCGGACGGCGTGGCGCGGGGACGTAATGACGTGTGCCGTTAATCCATCTATGTTCTATAACATGAAAGGAGTATTCTAAAAGCGACTCATGTAAACACCTTAATCACAATATCGTCTTATTCAGAATAAGGTCAATAATTAGATTACTGCTGTCCGTGTAAACGTAGTCACTGTTTATGAATTCTAGGTAAAAATTCCGACGTTTTTGTGCATCAATGTGAAATCATTACAGAGAATTTAGTTTCATTCAAGCTCTTGTTGTTTTCCGATGTCCTTGGAATGTCTCGGTCCAAACTGGGGCAGATTCCGGGTGTTTGGTGGTGTTTGGAGTAACACGTCTGACGTCTGCACGCTGCGGTGTGAATTATTGGGCGGTGTTGGCCCGGGCGAGTGTGTACTGTAGAGCGCACACCAGCAGTCTGCTCTGACACTCTGGAGTGCGAGATTCGATTTGGGACTCTCTCGTCGGTACGGAATAAAGAGCCAGACCGCCCGTGACGCTTCTGTTTGTACGGTGTGGATCTCTAGCGGCTTACGACCGCGCATCTCATGCGGTACCGGAACCCGAAACGCTCGTCGTTTAGGCGCGTTACCCTGCGCCGGAGCCCTTGTATAAATAACAGCACCGTAAATTAGGTTATTCAGCAGCACAACGGTATTAAATGGCTTATTTCGTTCGATTATAACCCGAGCCGCAGCTTGTCGGCGCTTTAAAAATGAGCAGAGCCTGCTGGGAAAAAATTGCTACGTGATGTACGGTCAAGGATCACCGAACGTCTGTTCATCCTCCGACAGTACGGTTCATCCCTCGTGGCTAAATCACCGGCCCCTAAAACCCATTTACGCCTATTCTCAGCCTTATCGTAATGGCCGCCATGAGCCGAGAACAACCCGGCGTTTTCGTTATGTACTCTCTGCACGCTGCGATGAAAGTATATCATTTGTCAGGGCTGCGCGACGCTCGGACTTCCTCCGAAACGGTCCGCACACAGGCTAAAGATACGGCAGATAAGGTATGATTGTGGTCCGGCTGTTGTACTGCTTATTCCTGATCATATCGCCAGCAGCTGAGACGACGCTTATTCTCTACAGAGAACTCGAACGCCAGGTCGAGGGCTCAAGATCCGTATCTCTGGATATTTGGCGATTGAGACGTGCCCATAAGGAAGCTGAATAATATTTTAGGCCCAGGGTGATATCAAAGCTTTATAATGTAGAGATCTTACTGCTCTTATTTATACACAATAGCTTTTTATACCCTTTGAAAAGATGGATCAGATACGAATAAATGAAATCTAGAGTATATTTTGGTCGCCGTAAGGACGCCTAGGCCTAAAAACATAAAACGCCGACTTTATCCCAGGAGCAGCGCACGTGACGTGTCGAGTCTTCATGGATCGCAGCTTGAAGTGTATAATCCGAGTCGTTTTGTTCCGAGTGCGAGGCTTAATCCGAGGTCTCTCTACTCTTCGTGGTATTTTACAGAGGGATTTTTTTAAAGTCCCTTTGAAGTGCCTCGATTATTCGACACGTCGAGGTAATTCACACTGAAACAGGAAGTCGGAGTGGAACGTATTGAGTAGCTCCTCCCACTTTAAAAAAAAAAAACAAAATTGAAGTTGAGAATATTGAGTGAATGAATTCGAGACCTTTCCTTCTTCTTCTTCTTGCTATTAGAAAACCTGATGTGATTTCTCTCGCTCAACACCGGCACCGTTTGGTAAGGTGATTTTAATGTCGTTGTGGGCGGGGCACTTCAGCTTCTAGAGTGTTTTGATCGGACAGAAAATGTGACGAGAAGCTGAAGTGCAGGATGAAGTCGTTAAAATCGGGTGATCCGTATCGGTGGTGTAGAGAGACTGTTTTGAATGCGTGTAGAGTTTTGTCATTGTTTTGGAGAACACTAGCTTTATAGATAACCTGAAGACTAAAAGTATTCATACTAAAAGCCACAAGACGTCCTTTTATTATTATTATTATTATTATTTTCCCCCCATGGGGATTTTAAGTGCTTCCTCCAGCATCGTATATATCTACAAACTGGTTATAGACTCGCGCGAACACAACTCCCAGGGTTTTAAAGATTTGAGAGTCGTATCATAAGAACCTCTTTTTGTTTCTTGTGGAGGAGAATCATAGAAGTTCTTCATAGCCCTTCAGATAAGCGTTCTCATCATGTGGGACACTATATTCCGTGTGAATATAAAAGGATACGTTTAAAAGCGAAGCCTCTCCTTATCTCTCGGAGTCTTGGTGTCGATTTACGGCGTGTCCTCTAACGCTGGTTATTGCGTATCTTGCGAGAGATTCAAACGAACCTCTTTTAATTGAAATCTTAGTCTCGATTTAATTCCCGATCGGCGTTGAACTGCTGCACGTGTCTGGCGCGGCGTCGAGGGATTTAATGGAGGAGTAAACGCTCGTCGATACTGTCGAGGCGTTATAATGGCAGATGGAGGGTAATGTCGTGCCGCTACCCCGGGCGAGAACGGAGTACACGCCTCTCTTTTCCACGGCCAGCCGGAGGCTTTCGTCAAGAGCGTAGACGGACCAGGGTTTATCAAAGACACGCCGATCCTACCGGGCTCGGGCGAACGTCCGTATCGATCCCGCCCTCGGGAGAGAAAAGACCCCCCCCGGGGTAGGTTTATCTACAGAGTGCTAAGCGCCATATATATACATTTTGTTCTTTTCTTCTCTAGAGCTTTCAATTCCTGAGCTTGAGGTTGACTTTGGTGCTTGGAGCCTTAAATATAATGGTGTGAATATTGTGGGTTGTGATTTTTTTTTTATCAGTGTAACAACAAAATAATCAGTCCCAGCCCTCACTTCGAGAGCCTCTGATGTAACAGCCTACAGGTTTTATTATTATCGCACACAACATTGCGTAACTCCTGTATGATCGGAAGTCTTAACCTGTTTGTTTTTGTATCTATTCGGCCGTAAATCTATTTAACGGCTGCACTGTAGCAGTCCAACATCAAAAGCTTTAAACCATCGTGTGCGTGTGAGAGAGACCAGAGATGATGATCCTACTACAGTCTCTTAATGTTTTCATTACTGTAACCTTATTAAAACGCTGGAAATAAGAGAATACGACGTCGTGATCACGTACGTCGTGTTTAGAGGAGTTCTCTTGGTAATTTCCCCTCAGGGTCATGCTCGCGATGAAAACAAACCCGGACCTGTCTAACGGCTAGGTCTGTTCAGTACTAGATCCCTGTAGGCTCCTGTTCATGAGTCGAGTGCGCGAGTGTGTGATATTTGTATAGCGACGTCAGTAAAGCGGAGTCTGCTGTGTAAAAAAGGCTTTTGATTAGAGAGGTTTAGCATCGACCGAATATATGAGCAGATTTGCTTCTGCTTCTTTCTCTCTCGATGACATTGATAGCTGCCTCGGACACTGTTTGTAGCTGCGTTCGGAGGTTCTTGCTCCGCCGTCGACCCGGCGCTTTTCTGAGCTGGGTTTCTGCCGGATGTTTTTGACACGTCGTGGTGTCGCTGAGCTTTGAATGATGTTTGTAACGCTAACGCAACAGCAGTGCTCTCACAGAGAACCAAGGAGAAC
The DNA here is from genome assembly GCF_023375685.1 of Ictalurus furcatus. Classification (NCBI taxonomy): domain Eukaryota; kingdom Metazoa; phylum Chordata; class Actinopteri; order Siluriformes; family Ictaluridae; genus Ictalurus; species Ictalurus furcatus. The sequence continues at coordinate 26,638,477 of NC_071268.1, forward strand.
TTTATCATGTTCCGTCAATTCTCTCGGGTAAAATGTGTCCCGTCACCACAGTTCAGTGCGTTGTGAGGAGTAAAACACTTGCGGGTGTTCTGCTGGGGGAGAATAACTACCGGCAGGATGATGTGAGGAAGCAGAGTTACTGTTGCCTCCAGAAGCTGATTATTTTCCTACAGCGTCACGTCCTGAGAAGTTTTATTTCTCAAAACATGGCTACAATTATTATTATTTTAAATTTAAAGAATGATGCTTGGTTGTTTTTATTATTTTAATTAACTTATTTATCTCCCTGTTTCTAGTTACACTTAATGTTTGCGCAAGTTATTTCCTCTTCTCACCTGCATTAAAGCGGCTGTAAGCATACTTTTCTCCAACATGGACACTCTCTCTCTCGCGCTCTCTCTCTCTCTCTCTCTCTCTCTCTCTCTCTCTCTCTCTCTCTCTCTCTCTCTCTCTCTCTCTCTCTTAAACTTAAGACCACTTAAAAAAAAAAAAAAAAAAAAAACCCGCCTGTCATATAAGAGAAACCAAAAGCTTAAACTCCTGAAGACTTTCCTGTGGTGGAAAACTTCTTGTTACAAAGTGCTGACACTGGAGACTCCTTCCATAAATGTTAAACAAGCATCTCCTTGGAGAAAACTTCACCACATCTACGATATTTTTCTCTCTTTCAGCTCGGCCCACGTGGCGCGTCTTCTGTACGAGTCCCCGTGGACGAGCTGTCGCTATGGAAACTAGAACGTATCCGAACAAGAATCTGTAGCGGCGCTAGTGTCCGAGCTTCTGTTTATACGAAATCAGTCGACGCCTTCTGACCAATCGGGATGCGGAATTTAGCATCACTGTGGTGTAAGTGGAACTCTTTCTGTCCTGAGCAGCGATCACGCTTTCCCCCCCCCCGTCTCTGTGACTATGGGGTCCGGATTAAAAACGAGACTGTGGTCAGCCGATTTGTCACCCAAACAAATCCCTCTTTGGCTGGATCTCGGCGTGGACGAGTTGGGATTTATCTGCTGAACGTGGTCAGCTTTGCATTATCGCTACGCACAGTGTGAAGTGGGGTCGTGTTTATGGAGATTGTCCCTGAAGCGTTGCTTTATTCCTCCAGGGCACCGAGTCCCTGCAGTAGGAGAACTCGCTCTGCTTCCCCAGCAGAAAGCTAATGGAAACCTTTGCACTCCTACAGCATAAAATGGACACCCGGCTGTTCCTAAAGCTGCAGCAGAGCTCGTGCTTTCTTTCTGCACGCTGGCAAAAGTGGTTTTCCCTCTGACGGCGTTTATATACATATAGTAATACTGTAGTCATGGTGACAACAGTGCTCTTAAATCCTCAAATCCGATTGGTGGTTTTCATTTTTTGTATCGCAGTAGGGCCGCTCCCTCCAAATCGCAGGTTTGTATTAAACGGCCGGTCTCGCATGTTATCGTTTCTATAGTAACAGTTACTCTGGGACTCGTATGGTGGTCGCTTAACATAAATGGACTCGAACGGTGCGTAGCAGTCGATTACGGTGAGGTTTTCTGCGAGACGTTTATATAACGTTGATGAGCGGAGTCTCCCGTGTCAGCATTGTTGACGGTACGACCGTCCGTAGCTGCCGAGCGAGAACAGGAACGAGCTCGTTTCAGACGCTCCGCGTCGTTAAATGTAACCGTAAACCGTTAAAAAGCGCATTGTCGTCCTCAAAAAAAAACCCCATTTGTCAGTGTTGGCAAATCGCTGCAGTTTAAGAGGAATAAAACGCTCCGAGACGTCCTGTTGTGCATCCCAGACCAAAGTTCCACGTTTACAGCTGAAACCTGTGCCGGACTCCGTGCTCTGGAATATATCGGAAACGCAAACGAACGGGAGTTCACGGTGTGTGCGGACTCGAAATCCTACCTACGAGCACCGCAATCCCTGGAGACGGAACATCCAACGATAGTGGACGCTTCTAACCAAAACAAACCAGGAACGAGGACACCACTACAACCTGCTGGATCCCAGGACGTGGCGGTATCCGTGGTAACGAGCGAGCGGACACGGCTGCCTTACAGGAAGAATCGGAGAGGGCAGAATCCCGCCTTCGGACGCCAAACCTCTGATGGACCGCCACGTAATGGACAAATGGCAAGTGGAATGGGGGAAAAATGAACACCATCTACGCCATGAATGCTTACTGAACAGGTCAAGAACCTCCTAAATGCCAACGTCGCCACTCTCCATCGCGTATAAAGCATGTTCTTTTAGCTTGCCCTGTCCTCGATGTTCCGAGAGAACATCTTTTAAGCGGGGCACGTTTATCCGTCTTCACGAGTTGATCTAAAGAAACGGACACGTTGCACAGACTCATTTAACCTCTTAAACCAGGTGTTTTCTCTTCCTTCGTGACGTCGTGAATAATGTATAGAAGAGCGGCGGTAAACCGGAATACTACTGCCGCACGCTGTAGGAAGTCGATCAGCCCTGTGGGTTTGTGACCCAAACTCTGCATCATCACAACACCTCGTAGTTGATGATTTTCCTATAACAGCATGCTCACCACGTGCTTTATTTCTTACTCGTCTGACGTGGAAGGCCGAGCAGCGTAGTTCAGATTTTTGTTTGGCTTTAAAAATATATATATGTAGGAATTTATACGACTACGCGTACTCGATTCGTTTAATTTTATCATTGTTTTTATTTATTTATTTATCTTTTGAGTGAGTTTGCGCCGAGTCACATCATGAATGGGTTTAATTCTCCAGGGACGTACCCGGAACGTCATGAGATCCACGTGGGTGTCGTTTACTCCGTAGAAACGCCGATCAGAGTTTCCATGTTAGCGAAGACCCAGTTTTAGTTTTATTTGCCCCTCGTGCCAGTTCTCAGATCCTCTGGAGATTTATTATTGTATATTCTAGACTTCATTATTAACCATGTTCCAGCTGCCGTTCGTCAGCGCCACATGTTGGGAGAGTCCCGGCGAGCACGCTTTGCTGCGTGGAAACCTGCGACGCCACCTTTCTATAAAGAGCTAAAGATCTAAAGAGAAGAACCGTGACTTCTGCGGAGACAAAATCCAGAGACGGGAAGCTTGACTCGTTCTGTGTGTGTTGGTTTTTAAAAAAAAAAAAAAAAGTGTGAAGCTGAGGCTGCTGTTAACAAGTTTAGTTTGTAGAGTCGAAGTGCTTATCCTGGTGGAGTCGTTCTGCCGACGTGGGGAAGCACAGCGCTCGAGTTGAGCTTTCTACCTCATTTAACACCTCTGATACAGCTCTTCAGGAGGGAGAGGAGGTCAGCAACCCCGACTCGATCAACAGGAAGTTTTCTTTTTCTACTTGTTGGACGAGTGAAGTTACCAAAAAAAACAAACCCGAGACGAAACCCTGGTGTCGGTTATTTCAGCACACTGCTGGACAGAAACGCCAGAACGTATACGCTGCATGTCCTGGACGTCTGCGCTAGCACTTTCCCCAACCCTGCTTACGTTTGTGTTTAGTTTATTTGGTAAGTTTGTTGCACTTTTATGCCCTTTACGCTCTTCTACCACAGAGGCGAACAAAAAAATATCTTCAATATAGGCAACTATTTCTCTGTCGTCGTCATAGAGACTTGAATGTTTTGGTCTTTTTGTAAATGTATGAAGGAGTTGAACTGTGAAGTGCTTCAGTAAAAAAAAAAGGTATACAAGCTTGAAATTGTCTTGTTGTGGGGTTTTTTTTTTTTTTTTGTGTTTTTACTTTCCCCCTGAATTTCTCCCTAACGTGGTCTCGGCCACTTCCCACCCACCAGTCAGCTCTCCCCTATACGACTGCTACCAGACCCAGGAGGTTGAAGAGGATCGCTCGATTCCTCCGAGAGCCGCTGCATCACAGGCCAGCGTGACGCACCCTGACGAACCCGCCCTCTCCCACACACCCGAGCTCACAGACGCACACGATCGCCTAGTGTCCCCGTTCTCGACGAGGAAAGTCAGTTAGTCCCTCCAGGATTTTGCGATCGCACACGTTAGCTCAAAATCACACAAACTCCGCTATATTCGCAGGAGCTTGCAGTTTTTCAAAATGACCGCCGGGTTTTTATTTATTTATTTATTTATTTATTTATTTTTGCGTTATTTTTCTCACATTTGGGCCGAGATACACCGCCACGACGTGCGCTCGGCCGAAGCCCTCTTCGATTCGCGTGCGTCAAACGAGGAGAACTAAAAGGTCTCCTTTTCCAACAAACATCACCGTGAAAGACCGCGCGAACCCATTTCCTGTGTCGAGCCTTTCTAACCACACCGATCAAGGGAGCCTGAAATGGTTCTGGTTCTATTGGAGAATCGTCCTCTCGAATTCAGTCTAAATGTGGAAACGGGTTTAATATTCGTTATAGAACGATCTCGTAATGAGAAACGCTGAACTACTCTTGCTATGCTGCTGTTTTTCCTGAAGCGCGTGCAAACTAGATTTCTGTGTACAAGGAAGCTTGTGTGTATGACCATACACTTCTTAAATCTTCGGTTGCATTATGATTCCATTAATAATTAAAGATTTTATGCTCCTATTTGCTGTAGCAACTCTTGGACTAACTCCTATGTGATGTAGTGTGTAAGAATATTGTGGCTTAAGCACCATTATTTTACTATCTTTAGTGGAATTCCTGACGTTCTTCACGCAGTCTTCAGCTCCACTCTGTATAATGTATGAAAACTGGCACATTTACAGCCTGCGTCTGTGTCTAATCTCTCTCTCTCTCTCTCTCTCTCTCTCTCTCTCTCTCTCTCTCTGTGTGTGTGTGTGCGCCTATTTCCAGGAGAGTCCATGCGTCAGGCCTCGGGCGAGTTTGCCGAAGACCCCTGCTCCTCGGTGAAGAGAGGGAACATGGTGCGAGCGGCTCGCGCTCTTCTCTCAGCCGTCACACACCTGCTGGTGTTGGCCGACATGTCCGACGTCTACCTGCTCCTTCTACAGCTCAAACTGGTGATGTGTACACACACACACACTCTCTCTCTCTCATTCTTTCTCTCTAATAGTAATGTTTAACACACAGTCATTAAGATTGAAATATAGGCAGCTCTCTTGACTTGGGCGTCTCCGTCGGCTCAGCAGGTTCTCTCACACGGTCTTGCGTCGTCCCTTTTGAATTAGTCGTTACTATAGAAACGATAAAGCGACGGAACGAACGTGCTCCGAGCCGCTCTTTATAGGGAACGGATCGACACCCCCTGACCCGAGCATTCGCCAGCGCCGTGGTGTTAAAATAAAAATATAATAATCTCAATAGCCTTGCCTTTAAATGTCTCCCTGGCCTTTTAGAAAGAGACCATCGGCGTCCTAATCATCGTCCTAATCATCACCGGCGTAGCAGAGGGAAGAGGTTTTTAGGAAAATGCAAGAGAAGAGTACTTTAGTTTCTCTGTGGCTGTTCATTCACCTTTTTAGAGCAGAGGTTCATGGGATGCACGCTCGCTCATCTCGCCCAATAATCGTGTAGAGGATGTCGGGCGGCGGTGTTTTTATTTTAATCCGGCGCTTTGATTTTTCCAGCGGCGTGGCTCCGGTGCTCACAGGAAGGAGCGTGGCTGAAGAGCTCCACAGGTGGTGTTTTTGTTATCGGTCAGGTCTGGGCAGCGCCGTGGCCTCGACCCAGCCGGCGGATCCTGAACGCTTCTTTTTATAGCTCTGCCCTTTCCATTATCTCAGCCTCTCTTCAGCGTGCGTGTGGGAGCGAGACGGAAGACTGAAGGGTGTGTCACAGGGAACATGGCCACTTAACCCAAAGTGTTTTCACTCCCGGCAGAGCAAATATAACGAGGCACGCGGTCGCAGTCGGGTTTTTTTGGCCTGAGCCGAGTGGCACTGCTTTTCTCGTCTCCTCTCTCTGCCTCTGGGCGTTTTAGTGTCGCTAACGCCACCCGTGGAGAACCGGCCCGAACCGGTGCACGTCAGTGCTGTATGACTCCAGTAAAAGCCTCATTACACTTTATACAAGCCTTCTCCCTCCAAATATGTAATAGTAAGGTGTTCTATAAGTCAGAACAATACAGACAGAACAATAAACAAATCATTTTCTCAGTACGCAAATTTATATACAATTTTATTAACTTATTTATTTCTTTGAGTTTGTTGTTCCTTGCACTTACACATTTTATAGTCTTTAAAAGTATAAAGTGTGAACGAAGGCAGACTTTTTGGGGCCCGGTTTGTGGAGATTCTCTCTCTCTCTCTCTCCCCCCGGTCTTCCTGGGTTAGATTTGATTCAATTTATTCACATTAGCGTGATGGGCCGTTGACGCAAACCAGATTAGTGTCACTGAGCTCCTCTGAAATTCGATAGCTATTGAATCACGGTGTGTCTGGTCCTTAATGCGGCGCGGACGTCGCCGCTCACGACCGCGGGCCGAGCGATTCCGCAACGTCGCCAAAACCCGCAAGACTTCTGCGAGATGGCTCTTCTCTATCGAGTACTGCCAAGTCTCTGAGCTCTCTCTAAGATCAGAGCAGTTTGTAATGGTAATAATGAACATCGTTACATTGCTCTACTCTCTCTCTCTCTCTCTGTTAGTCAGTGTTTACACACGTTATCCCTTCATGTAAAGTGTGTGTGTGTGTGCTGCGTGTTTATACCACAGCACTGATGAGTTCAGGATTCTGATTGGTCAGAAGTTTAAAACTGAGGCTGTCGAGGAAAGGACTGTTTATAGCTGCTGTAGTGTAAGTGAGAACGCTAAGCGCTAAACGGTTAAAAAGCACACGGTCATTCTCTAAAAAAAATAATTGAGTGACAGATCACTGTGGTATAAGAGGAATAAAACTCTGGGCCATGCGGCTATGGGGAAATAATCGTCTCTGGGTCGGTAACGGAAGCTCTGCTTCATCACACCATGTCATCGGTGAGTCATTTCCTCTAACAGCATGCATACCAAGTGTTCTAGTAGTTATTAAAACACCGGGGTGTTTTCCTGCGTTGCTTGTAGATGCAGCAGCACTGTTCAGAGGATTTTCAAAACATTAGCGTCTCTGGCTTTCTCTAGCTGCCGGAGTATTTTGCTCCATTAATTCCTACTTTCATAAAAATTTCATACATTACACCAAACCTGCTATTACACACCCGGCGCTATTGTCGCATCCATGATATTGCAGGCAGGTCCAGTAATTACGCTCGTTATCTGAAGTTCCTTTTTCCTAAAACGTTTGCCTGCTTTTTGACTTTTCCTTTCCTTGTTTTCATTTTTTTTTTAAAGGGATTAGTGCCGCTAGCCGGGATGTGTTAAGTGGCACGCAGGATGCAGACGTTTGTTTTTAGTTAAACTAGGCTACTCTACATCACTCTGCCTCCCTGCGGAGGGCCATTAAGCACTGAAAACAGGGGCTTCCCGCCAACTTTACCAAACGGCCAGACGCCTTCAGGGAAACAACAGTCCGTGATGTGTGTTCTCGCCATCCATCTCTCTTAGTTTATCTTGGTTTATATCTGCACAGATCCTCACGGGGCTGCTATCGGATTTAAACGCCGCTCCAGCACTGCGCTACCGTGTTCGTTTTTGTAATGACTCTCTTGTCCTGGCAGGTGGAGGAAAACTTGGCGAAGGTGCGTAACGCAGGGACGGAGCAGGATCTGGGCATCCAGTACAAAGCTCTGAAGCCTGAAGTGGACAAACTCAACATGATGGCCGCCAAGAGACAGCAGGTATGGTTTGTTTTCAGCAGTCTGAGCTCCGGATACTTCTGGGCTTGTTTTGGGTGTGGGCGGGGCTTCTCACAGACTTGCTTTGTCATCGTGCAGATTATTTCTACCCACGAAGGATGTTTTTCACAGCGTTCACTATAAGTTTGTGTTATTTTCAGTGCTATGAAATGGCCCTTTCCCCCGGCATCAGGAAAGTAGAAACGGGTGTGACTCGTTAAGTGAATCGCTGCTCTGTATCCGGGGACGAGCGCGGTACGGTCGACGCGAACCCCGGTGCACCGTTCTGTGGTTCTCTGGACCGCGTCCAGGCTCGAAAACAGATTTCACACTCGTCTACTTGCGTCAAATCCCGCGCTCGAATGGGACACGTGTCAAAACGGCCATAAACGGTGTTGTGACAATATCTGCTTTCTTACCCTTTGTGATGTGATGTGCGTGTTCTCAAAGAGACGGACACAGAATAGAGGATAGACAGGCAACTAAATCAGCAGATCTAATCACGTTCTGGGCGTTTAGTCATCAAACTGCAGCCTATAAGCATGAGTAATCTCCTTAGAGCCCGGAGAGAGAGAGAGAGAGAGAGAGAGAGAGAGAGGGAGGTGGGGGAATGAGAACCACGCTCAGGGCAACCAGAGTGACACAACCCGTTACTGATGCAAGAATTTATCCGTGTGTTTCGCGACTCGAGTCGTCTGTAGTCAGCGCTCGTACCTTTCTGAATGAGCGTTCCACGTGGCATCACCTTGCATCAGAAGAAGTGCCGAGATCAACCAGAGTGCGCTAATTAACACCGCTAATTATTATTTCACCAATCGGGCGTCGAGCGAAGCGGCGTGTTCGATTCTTATTATCGCCTTTCCTCGCGGGTGGAACACGGCGTCGCTGGGTCTGTAATTAAGCTGGTCGTTTGCTGGATGCTGCAGTCTGACTGCTCCTGCGAAATTGATTCATTTATCAACACGGCAACACCGGTGTGTGTGTGTGTGTGTGTGTGTGCTTTCAGCTTGCTGGAGTTACACAATTACTTTTAAATCCTAGTCGCAGAGAGCTTGGGCTGCTCCTTACAACATGCGTTTACAGAAGGAACAATTTATAGAGTACTAAATAATAATAAACAATACTGCTACTACTAAAACTTCCCATAAAATCAGCAATACTACCAAAAAATACTATCAGTAACGCTGAAAACAATACTATTACTGAAAATACTAATAACAGCGATAATACTTCTGCCAAGATTAATAATACTTAAACAATAATACCGCTGCTTCTACAAGTACTAACTGCAATACTACTGAAATACTAATAATGAAATGCTAACTGCAATACTACTAAACACTGCTGAAATACTAATAATGAAACGCTAACTGCAATACTACTGAAATACTAATAATGAAATGCTAACAGTACTACTGAAATACTAATAATGAAATGCTAACAGTACTACTGAAATACTAATAATGAAATGCTAACTGCAATACTACTAAACACTGCTGAAATACTAATAATGAAACGCTAACTGCAATACTACTGAAATACTAATAATGAAATGCTAACAGTACTACTGAAATACTAATAATGAAATGCTAACTGCAATACTACTGAAATACTAATAATGAAATGCTAACAGTACTACTGAAATACTAATAATGAAATGCTAACTGCAATACTACTGAAATACTAATAATGAAATGCTAACTGCAGTACTACTGAAATACTAATAATGAAATGCTAACTGCAGTACTACTGAAATACTAATAATGAAATGCTAACAGCAATACTACTGAAATACTAATAATGAAATGCTAACTGCAATACTACTGAAATACTAATAATGAAATGCTAACAGCAATACTACTAAACACTACTGAAATACTAATAATGAAATGCTAACTGCAGTACTACTGAAATACTAATAATGAAATGCTAACTGCAATACTACTGAAATACTAATAATGAAATGCTAACAGTACTACTGAAATACTAATAATGAAATGCTAACAGTACTACTGAAATACTAATAATGAAACGCTAACTGCAATACTACTGAAATACTAATAATGAAATGCTAACAGTACTACTGAAATACTAATAATGAAATGCTAACTGCAATACTACTAAACACTACTGAAATACTAATAATGAAATGCTAACTGCAGTACTACTGAAATACTAATAATGAAATGCTAACTGCAATACTACTGAAATACTAATAATGAAATGCTAACTGCAGTACTACTGAAATACTAATAATGAAATGCTAACAGCAATACTACTGAAATACTAATAATGAAATGCTAACTGCAATACTACTGAAATACTAATAATGAAATGCTAACTGCAGTACTACTGAAATACTAATAATGAAATGCTAACAGCAATACTACTGAAATACTAATAATGAAATGCTAACTGCAATACTACTGAAATACTAATAATGAAATGCTAACAGCAATACTACTAAACGCTAATAATGAAATACTAATAATGAAATGCTAACAGCAATACTACTAAACACTACTGAAATACTAATAATGAAATGCTAACAGCAGTACTACTAAACACTACTGAAATACTAATAATGAAATGCTAACTGCAATACTACTGAAATACTAATAATGAAATGCTAACTGCAATACTACTAAACACTACTGAAATACTAATAATGAAATGCTAACTGCAGTACTACTGAAATGCTAATAATGAAATGCTAACAGTACTACTGAAATACTAATAATGAAATGCTAACAGTACTACTGAAATACTAATAATGAAATGCTAACAGCAGTACTACTGAAATACTAATAATGAAATGCTAACTGCAGTACTACTGAAATACTAATAATGAAATGCTAACTGCAATACTACTAAACACTACTGAAATACTAATAATGAAATGCTAACAGCAGTACTACTGAAATACTAATAATGAAATGCTAACAGTACTACTGAAATACTAATAATGAAATGCTAACTGCAGTACTACTGAAATACTAATAATGAAATGCTAACTGCAATACTACTAAACACTACTGAAATACTAATAATGAAATGCTAACTGCAGTACTACTGAAATACTAATAATGAAATGCTAACAGTACTACTGAAATACTAATAATGAAATGCTAACAGTACTACTGAAATACTAATAATGAAATGCTAACAGCAGTACTACTGAAATACTAATAATGAAATGCTAACTGCAGTACTACTGAAATACTAATAATGAAATGCTAACAGTACTACTGAAATACTAATAATGAAATGCTAACTGCAGTACTACTGAAATACTAATAATGAAATGCTAACTGCAGTACTACTGAAATACTAATAATGAAATGCTAACTGCAATACTACTGAAATACTAATAATGAAATGCTAACAGTACTACTGAAATACTAATAATGAAATGCTAACTGCAGTACTACTGAAATACTAATAATGAAATGCTAACTGCAATACTACTAAACACTACTGAAATACTAATAATGAAATGCTAACTGCAGTACTACTGAAATACTAATAATGAAATGCTAACAGTACTACTGAAATACTAATAATGAAATGCTAACAGCAGTACTACTGAAATACTAATAATGAAATGCTAACAGCAATACTACTGAAATACTAATAATGAAATGCTAACTGCAGTACTACTGAAATACTAATAATGAAATGCTAACTGCAATACTACTAAACACTACTGAAATACTAATAATGAAATGCTAACAGCAGTACTACTGAAATACTAATAATGAAATGCTAACAGTACTACTGAAATACTAATAATGAAATGCTAACAGTACTACTGAAATACTAATAATGAAATGCTAACAGTACTACTGAAATACTAATAATGAAATGCTAACTGCAGTACTACTGAAATACTAATAATGAAATGCTAACAGTACTACTGAAATACTAATAATGAAATGCTAACAGCAGTACTACTGAAATACTAATAATGAAATGCTAACAGCAGTACTACTGAAATACTAATAATGAAATGCTAACAGCAGTACTACTAAACACTACTGAAATACTAATAATGAAATGCTAACAGCAATACTACTAAACACTACTGAAATACTAATAATGGCAATAACAATGCTACTACTCAAATGCTTATCACAGCAATGCTACTAAAATATATTTTAAAATATAAACATTAGTAGTAACGATACTACAACTGCAATAAAATACAGCTGACACCGTATTAGAACACCGCTAATAATTTAATACTAATAATGACAGTAATGCTAAAACCCATTCTACTGCTACTAGTTGTAACAGTTTTCATTAACAAATGTAGTATTATTATTATTATTATTATTATTATTATTATTATTATTATTATTGAACACTTTCCATAATCTGTGTCTTTTGAATATTTGAAGTGTCTTCTATATGTTAAAAGATTAGCATCAGTCCCCTAACAAAAGTACACCAGTGACGTTCTGTTGAAGTCTTGATGCACGTTCCGAGAAGGTTTCAGCTTCTCCCCTGTACTTGTATAAACCGTGTCGGTCGGCGTGAGAAATCGCTGAAGTTGACGTTTATATGCTGAGCACTTCCTGTCTCCCGTGTGAATAAATGTCATCGACCCGAGGAGAAACTCTCTCTTCTCGTAGCGCCGCGTAACCCCGCCCTCTCGCCACCGCGTCTGAATATCGAGCGCCGGATCTCACACCCTGAAAATTCAGAAGTCACGTGGCGTCACGTGACGCGGATATACAGTGTAGTGGATTAAATAAACTAACCGGGTTTTATTTAAATGGGGAAGTTTTGATGTGTCATCGTGAGTCCCCACCCCCCCGTTAGCTAAAATAAATAAATAAATAAACGAGTTCAAATCCCAAACCTCCGTGTAGCACTCGTCCTGTCTGAGCGGTGCACAACTGGAGGCTAATTAACGCTGCGTCTTCCGAGTAAAGAAACGTTTTAACGCGGTTTCAGAAGGAACGTGAGCACCGTTCTAATACAGGAGCGAAAATCTAGCCGTGATGAGTAAAGAGCTGAACGGGGCATTTTCATTTAGAGACGAATGCCGTGCGGCGTGTAAATACAGCCGCGTATACGGCATCGTATTCAAATGGGACAACAGCCCAGGTTTACGGATTAGCCGATGGGAACGAAAGCGGGATGAAACTACAGCGTGCTGCTGTACACTAATGGCCTGATTGTGTGAGGCTTTTAAGAGCGAGAGTAACCTTTTTATGTAGGTCGGTCACGAGGACCTCCATCAAATCTAAATGCATGCTGTTAGTATGGCAAGTCCAGGTCACAGCAACTCTTCATTCTCCATTAAGCACAAACACATGCAGGCGTCAGGGCTTGTGTGCGACGTACTTATCATTTATTTATTTATTTATTTATTTATTTATTTATTTATTTATTTTTGTATGAATGCAGAGGGGTGAAAAAATGTTAGGACTTGGTCTGTACTCGCAAAGAACCACAAGAAGCAGCTCAAACACACTGCCTGTGAACTTGGACCGTACGAAACTTATCAAGTGAAATCTCGGTCACAAACCTCTGTATTTATAAAATTGTGGTTTTTGATGCCGCGAGTAAGAGCGTTATTTAGGAATGTACAGTGTGAGAGGGCAAATGGAGAGCACACAGGGTTAACTGTTAACCCCGGGTAAAGGTATGAGCAGTGTGAAACGAGAGAACCCAGGATTCTGTTTACCCGGGGTGAAGCGTTTCCCGTGTGAGAAGCCCGTTAAAGTGGTTTTAAGGTCACTGGGGTTCAGTGCGTGAAGTGTAACATTGAGACTGTTCTGCACGTCGTGTAGGAGCTGAAGGACGTGCAGCACAAGGAGCAGATGGCGGCGGCGCGCGGCGTGCTGCAGAGAAACGTTCCCCTGCTGTACACGGCGTCCCGCGCCTGCCTGCAGCACCCGGACGTGGCCGCCTACAAGGCCAACCGAGAGCTCATCTACAAGCAGCTGCAGCAGGCCGTCTCGGGGATCTCCAACACGGCTCAGGGCGTCAGCACCGAGGACTCCAGCCTGGGCCAGCACACCGGGCCGGGAGAGCTCGCCGGTGCGCTCAACAACTTCGACGTGAGTATGGTGGGGGGGGGGGTGTGTATCAGGGTGTATGCACATCCTTGTATAACTTCATGGATGTGTATATAATGTTTGGGGGGGAAATGCGACGGAGGATTTGGTGGCGTTCGCGTCTTCGTGTAGGATTTCTAATGCGTGGCACACTAGCAGCGTAGGATTGATGAGAGCGTGACGCACACACACAGACACACACCAGGCGGCACAGCCGGTTTCTCCTTTGTTTACACACCACAGCTCCGACAGCCTCGGCACGATGGGGGAACACGATATTTCATGAAGGAACTGGATTAAATCCACGTGTTCAAACAAATCCAAAGGGTGAAGATGACGTTTTGGAGATGTGTTAATCCTCAGGTGTCCAGGAGGAGAGAGGAACGTCATTGTAGTTTGACCTGTATATGTTTCTAAAGCTGAAGAAAGAAACCCTCAGGTCACGATTTCAATCATGATGTGATGCTGTAGTGTATATCGAAAGGCCTTGGTCTTTTTATTTATTTATTTATTTATTTATTTATTTATTTATTTATTTATTTATCGCGTCCCTCTTTTCTGGAACATTCGCGAAGACTCAAAATCGTCAGCTTGGTGTTTTAAAGTGCACGTTCAATTTCCTTTCACCGTCAGCGCCGACTCCTCCAGCTACCTGTTTGTTTGTTTTTGTTTGTTTATTTATTTATTTACGGCGTACGTCTTCTCTTTGTACTCGGTTTGGCGAGGAAGACTGCGTGTCTGGTTTTTATGTACTTTAATCTTACACTGAGTGTTTCGATGCGTGAAAAGACACGTTTAGGCGACGCGCATAAATTGAGCCGTGTTGCCAAACCGTTGATTCGGTACTCGAACACTGGCGCATGCGAGCTGTTCTCGTGTGCGTGCTCGCGTGTTTACAGACCGTGTGTAGTTTTTGCGGTAATTAGGCAGCTCATCATCTCCTTTCTTCTGTACGCACCGAGATAATCCACTGCTCTGACTGGATCTACACACTTATCTCCTAATTACTTTTTATTATTGTGTGTTTTTTTTGTTTTAAGCAAACAATGTGCGATTGTTGGATGATTGCTGAGATCCCTGGAACAGTGCATGCAGGTGGTTTGATGGAGACGTTTGTTATTATTTTTGAAGCGTTTATAATTACTAGTTACGACCAGCGTGGCCAGACATGAATCGACTCGCTCGCTCGCTCGCTCGTCGTTGAAGTACTGCATGAAGAGGACGTGTTTAACACGTTTCACAAATTCAAACCCTCACTCACCAAGAGATGAGAGCAGCCGTCGCCTCCATGACCTGTGCAGGAGGTGTGGCCTATATTTCGTAGGTGGAAGCGTGCAGGTGATCTGGTTGAGGATGTAATTCATATTAGGTTAATGTTTTCGGTACTCTTTATAGCCCCTCGAGGGGTTTTGCGATTGATTGTGATTTTTGTAGGTATGTACTGTTTCACCAGCAGTCTGTTTGCTATGTTATATACAGTATAGTCATCCTGTACCGTACAGATGTCTTCCAGTGTCAGGAGAGATGTATATGGAGATGTATATTACACACACATCACCCAGCCTTACAGTAGGATCGGTCGGTAAGCAGGTCGTTTCTGTGCATGTCCTGCTGTAGAGCAGCAGGAAGTGTCCGTGGTCCTGAGGGAGCATTAGATCCACCTCTGTCTATGACTAGTGCACTCCTGACGCTCTTCAGGCCTTATCCGTGTCCGTCTCCACGCACCCCATGTCTCAATACTTCATCGCTGCGTCCCGATTTACTGCCTCCTGGCCACTTTCTATTTTTTTTTTATTTTTTTTTTTTTAACGGTTATTATTCTTCAGTGAGTATCTCAGGCCTCCTGCAGATAAGCCCAGCTCCAGCAGCCTGCCTAATCTGTTACATCCCTAATTAGTCCTTGTCCGTTAGCGAGCAGTATCTCTGACCGAGGATGGATGGAGCCTTTCTGTCGAGACCGATGAAGCTGTTAATTGGGAGCGCGCAGCGCGAGCCGGTCAGAGCCGGCGAGCTCGCCGTCAGACCCGCGGGTTCTCCGGTGTCTGGAGTGTGGACACATCTGCAAATCAGATTCACCCTTCCTGCTGTGGATGGAGGAAATATGGGAGATGAGTGCTGATCCTGTCTGTCTTCTCTCTCATTTTCCCTCTCTCTCCCTCTTTTCCCTTTCTCTCTTCTCTCCTTTTCTCCCTCTTTTCTCCCTCTCTCTTCCTCCCTTCTCCCTCTTTTCTCCTTTCTCTCCTTTTCTCCTTCCTTCCCTCTCTCTCCCTCCCTTCTCCTTCTCTCTCCCTCCCTTCTCCTTCTCTCTCTCCCTCTTTTCCCTTTCTCTCTTCTCTCCTTTCTCTCCTTTTCTCCCTCTCTCCCTCTTTTCCCTTTCTCTCCTTTTCTCCTTCTCTCCCTCTTTTCCCTTTCTCTCCTTTTCTCCTTCTCTCCCTCTTTTCCCTTTCTCTCCTTTTCTCCTTCTCTCTCTCCCTCTTTTCTCCTTTTCTCCTTCCTTCCCTCCCTTCTCCTTCTCTCCCTCTTTTCTCCTTTCTCTCCTTTTCTCCTTCCTTCCCTCTCTCCCTCCCTTCTCCCTCTTTTCTCCTTCTCTCTCTCCCTCTTTTCTCCTTTCTCTCCTTTTCTCCTTCCTTCCCTCTCTCTCCCTCTTTTCTCCCTCTCTCTCCCTCTTTTCTCCTTCTCTCTCCCTCTCTCTCCTTCTCTCTCTCCTTCTCTCCCTCTTTTCTCCTTCTCTCCCTCTTTTCTCCTTCTCTCCCTCTTTTCTCCTTTCTCTCCTTTTCTCTCTCTCCCTCTCCCTCCTTCCCTCTTTTCTCCTTCTCTCTCTCCCTCTTTTCTCCTTTCTCTCCTTTTCTCTCTCTCCCTCTCCCTCCTTCCCTCTTTTCTCCTTCTCTCTCTCCCTCTTTTCTCCTTCTCTCTCCCTCTTTTCTCCTTCTCTCTCCTTCTCTCTCCCTCTTTTCTCCTTTCTCTCCTTTTCTCTCCTTCTCTCTCTCCCTCTTTTCTCCTTCTCTCTCTCCCTCTTTTCTCCTTCTCTCTCTCCCTCTTTTCTCCTTCTCTCTCTCCCTCTTTTCTCCTTCCTTCCCTCCCTTCTCCCTCTCTTTCCCTCTTTTCTCCTTTTCTCTTTCTCTCTCCTTTCTCTCTCCTTTCTTTTCTCCCTCTCTTTCCTCCTTTCTCCCTCTTTTCTCTCTTGCTCTCTCTCTCCTCACTGTGTCTGTGTGTGTGTGTGTGTGTGTGTGTGCGTGTGTGCGTGTGCGTGCGTGTCAGGCCAGTGAACACGTGGTGAGAACATCGAACAGCATAAGCCCTTGGTGCTGTGCGGTAGTGAAATACTCCGTGAGGGTTTGTTGTGATGAAGCGGAGTTACCGGTTCCCACCCTGAAGTTGATTATTCTCCTGTGACGGTGCACGTTTTGCACGTGCCACAGCAGACGGTCACATTTAATAACAAATTGTATTAAAGATCGATTCATACTTTATCGGTGTAACGTCGTGAAGCGTCCCGGAAACGAGTCGTCACTCGGTATAATCGGCCGTTCTCTCCCCAGCCTTCCTTTATTTCTCTCCTGAAGTTAATGATGTGCCCATAAAGAAGACGTCCCGCAGCCTGTGTCGCGTTAGCACGAAACCAGATAGTAATGCTGGTCGGTACGACGGAGAAGTCATCTCCCACTTCTCTGAGGCGTTCCTGTGACGCGCAGTGTGGATGATGATATAGCTTTATTCACAACTTCCCAGCAGTGCAGTGCTGAGCTCATTAAAAAGAGATCCTGTTCAATTAGAACCATGTCGTCTTTTGGAAAAAATAAGAATATTTTTTTATAAAGATCATTGAAAAGGAGACTTTTTTTTTTTTTTAATTTTTACGAATGTAAGTTTTAATGTGTACGAATATTTTTTATTATTTTTTTAAAATCACATGAGTTTGTAATTCTTTATTTAAAAGAGGTTTACGGCATCATGAAACATTGTGAGAATGCGTCACGTTATCAGTATTATCTTACCCTGTCGCACGGACTTGCGGGAAAGCACAAACTCCTGTCTCCTCCCACAGTGGGCCGTTTTATTAACGCTGGAGACTCCTTCCATGAACCTTACGTAACCGAACGTGACATAAGACGAGTTTATGTTTTTCTTGGTGAAATAACAGCGTCACGTGGAACGTCTCTGAGCGTCCGCGGTCACGCGCGAGGTCGGTGTGAATCGACGAGCTGTTGCTATAGAAACGAGAAGGTACCTGGGCGAGCGCGTTTCATATAAAGCTGCGGTCTGCGCTCCGGCGAGCGCGATGTTCCGAGCTGCTGTTCTAGGAAAGGGATCGACACCTTCCGACCAGACGGGTTTAAAACTTCATCAGCGCTGTCGTGTGTGTGAGAGATGATTTAACACAAGATGGTAGTCATGCAGGTGCAACTACATGACTCATTTCGTTTCTGCCTCTCCTTCAGGACCGCGGCTTGTTTGCTTCGTCTCCCCGTCATTCAAACTTCCCCTCACTCCTTCTCTCTCTCTCTCTCTCTCTCTCTCTCTCTCTCTCTCTCTCTCTCTTACACTGCAATTATCCCCATCGCTCCAAAACAAGCGTGTTCCTTTTCTTTTTTTTCCTCCTCGCTCTCTCTCGCCATCTTTTTGTCAGTGGCTTAGAAGGCTCCAACTGTTTCGGCTGTCAAGGGATTAATCACCCGTGTGTGTGTGTGGCGTCTGTTTTAGACCTCATTCTTGCTGTCAGGCAGCACTCAGCGGGTCTCTGGAGGGGATAATGACCCCCTGACGAGGGCCTGGATGAGTCTGATGCAGTCTCGAACCCCCCCGAGACTCCACGCTCAATTCCTGCCCCGATTTCAGTTTTACATGCCAAGAACATGCTCTCATCGAGTGCTCCACAGGTCACCGCCCGGGCACGTCCCACACGGGAACAGCTACGCTTGAGCTGTATACTGTTTGTGACCCCGTTGCCACGGCGATACTCGTGAACGACACGCACCACTTCTGGAAGCTCTGCGCAGATGGAGCCGCGACAGGAGCGACTTCCGTAAACGCCCGTTTGGATATCCGTACCGAGCGAGAAACACACACACCTTTTTGTTGTAATTTTATCTGGAACGAGAGAAATCGGCGGTTCTCACCTGGAAGGTGCTGAGAGATCGGAAGGAGGGCGCAGATTGTTGAACGTAACGTAAAAAGAAGCAAGCGCAGGTTTCCCACTGACTGAATTGACAATGACATGGATAACGAGACGAGCCCTCCCTCCCTCCCAATTTACTTCATTCGTACGCGCGTGTTTTTAGGACGTGGGGTATTGTAGCTCTGCTCCGAGTGTTTGTAACGTCCGATCTTAAAGTCATTAAAGCATCACAACCCACATCACCCGTTCCAGTCGGGGTTTTGTTCACGGAGACGTGACGTCTTGCGCTCCGAATTCATGCGTCTAGTTCCTCGGCAGTGAATTTACAGAGAACAGCTTTTTTCCTCTTTCTGTGCTCCTCTCAGGACCGAGCGTTTCCCCACGCGGATTCGAGACAGGTTTTATTATGGGGTTAGGATTGTTTCAGAATGCCAAATAACTAGATCCGCAAATATAGTGAGATTTTACAAAAATGCTTTTGTGGACCATCTATTTATTTGGAATTAGGAATCAATTCTAAGCCCATAATTTTATTTCCCTAGTCTTCCCTGGTCAGAAATTCTCTCATCGCCCCCTGCTGGTGACCCATAGTTTTTGTGGATGAAATGATAATTAATTTATTAAAAAAAAATATTTCTAATTTTTACTTTTGGGGATGGAAGATGAGGGAAAGCTGACTGGATCGGAATGCTTGTTTTATAAGAATATGGTAGAACTGCGTTTCTCGGTCAGGATGTTGCTGGTGATTCGGGATGAACAGGTTGGAGGAGGAGCATGTATTTTTCCGAGCTCCACACCGAAACTACTAATTGACCAAAATGATGTCCTTCTGCAGATACTAATCATGTCCGACTCCCCCAGGGTCCGTAAAGGCTGGAGGGTAGATTAGATTAGATTTAAAACACGAGTTCCTTTCGGGTCATTGGTAGGAGGGAAAACATTTTAAGCACACTGTGTTTAAAAAAAGGGGAAAAAGAGGCAGTGAAAACCCTGATGTGATGAAATTCAGACCGGGCTTCACGTGTGCAGTGACGACTCTTCAGTAGCGAACAGGAATTAGCCTGGGTATAAAGTGATAGTCCTGGATAGAGCTGCTTTAATGGGATAATCTAGTACTTAATTGCACGTGAGGTGAACCTTTTTTTTGCCATCCTGATCGATATTTTTCTTCTTACTGCATCTCTCTCTCTCTCTCTCTCGTATTGATTCTCGTGTTGTGTTCAGTGATCGTCCTCGGTTTCCCTCCGCACTGTTCTGGGCGAGTTTATAAAATCAGGGTCCCAGACCGCGTCCGCTAACGATGGCGGTCCGTGATGACGTGACCCCTCTCGCTCTTCTCGTCCGTCTCCGTGGAGATCTTTTGCTCGTCCACGTCTGCGTCTTAGAGCCGCAGTCCTAGTCGAGGTCTGTTAATCTGCCGCCAGAGCCGTTTAGCGCAGTAGAAGTCACCGCGCCGCAGCTGGCAGCTCTTAAAGCGGCGTCTTAATAGCTTATCGTTCCGTAGTTCGAGCGGCTGCCCAGATCTCCAAGCTGTCACGCCTATTTATTTATTTATTTATTTATTTATTTATTCATTTATTCATTTATTCATTTATTCATTCACCATGCAGTGAAGTGTTGAGTGATGAAAAGAAGCTGTGTGTGTCGTTTCTGCTTCTGCACTGTGTGTGTGTGTGTGTGTGTGTGTGTGTGTGTGTGTGTGTGTGTCGGGGGGGGGATAAAAATGTATGTATTTATTTAAATACAGTAGCACAGTTGGGTAAAGATCTCGCACAGCGACGTACTCGACGGAAAAACACCACGTTGACTGTAGCAGGTTTGCCAGTGGGACCGAAAATAAATGCGGGTGAATGTTTTGGCGTTTAGGAATGTTTTAACGTTATCTTTACGGAACATGGAGAACGCGTCGAGTGAAAGCGGCTCTAAAAATAGATTAGATTAGAAATCCCGTTCCCGAGGCGGAGCGTGACGAAGGCACGGTGACGTGGCGATGAAACTTAGAGATTGTGATGAATCGCGTTTACAGGGCACTCTGGGATATCATGGACGTTGTAATAACATTTAATTAATAATTAATTAATAATGAATCCTTCTGGTTTTTGGAAACGGCTGATTTGATGTCGAATGTTGTTCTGTTTTGAATATCGACCTAAAAACTGAACGTTCTACGTAGTGCATTATTATTATTATTATTATTATTATTATTATTATTAAATCTTTGAACCCAAGAGGTCTTTGTTTTTCTGCGTTTCAGTGCTAATTTATATTTGGACGTCAAATAGAAGTATCAGTCTTGGGTTTTTGAAAGGGTTCTTATTGATTTTGTTTTTGAACGCGCTGCTGTTTCTTCTGGGAGTTTGTTACCCAGCGCCCACACGGTGATGCGTGTCTCAGACGCCTTCAGATATCATCCGTGTTGCATTTCATTTCTTCAGATTATTATTATTATTATTATTATTATTATTTATACATGTCGTTTTTTATCTTTTCTTTGCGAAGCTAGCTCAAATTCCCCATTTTTTAAAAAAAAAAACAAACAAAAACCCTCACGCTTTCTTTATCCGCACGCAGGTGACCACGAGTTGATTAGAGGGGCTGTAATTATCCCCTTAGCGGCGTTTCTGTGCCGAATGAGGTGTAATCTGTACGAGGACGCGAGTGAATGAAGAGCATGATTGCAGTGAAACCTTCAGAGACGTGCTCCACCCACAGTCCTCCTGTGACGAGCGCACGCTCTCATTCAGACTCGCTGCACGTGCTGAACGAGACGCGGTTCATCATCCGCCGCTGAGGGGTGTGTGTGTGTATGGAGGTGTGTGTGTGCATGTTCTCTCCTGACCACAATCTGAGCTGAACGTTGATTGCCGGCAACCAAACACTAAGATTCAGCGTGAGTGTGGGATTCAGTAATGGTCAGCTCAGAGCTTGAGGCTTTCTCTCTCTCGCTCTCGCACACTCTCTCTGTGTGTGTGTGTGTGTGTGTGTGTGTGTGTGTGTGTGTCACAGCCTCTCCTGTTTTCTTCTCTCTTCCATTCTTCTACATCTTCCTCCCTCACCACCCCCCCCCCCATTTAAACTTCCCTCTCTGTTCTCCACTTTCCACTCAGACCCACCTTTTGTCCGTCTTCTCTCTCATTCTACCTTTCTCCCTCCTTTTCTCCATCTTTTTCTTTCTTTGCTCTCATCCCTTTTCTCCTTCTTTCTGTCTCCCTCCGTCCTTCTTTGGTTAAGAGCAGTGACCGATATCGAGTCCATCGTCCTCGTCCTCCTCCTCCTCAGCTCTGACTCGGGTGGTTTCTGCTCATGAGTCTCGTACCCGTCCTCCAGGAGTGCGTCGGTCTGGTCCACGTCCTACACCCGTCCGTTTAGGCTGGAGGTGGGCGAGACGAGCTCTTTACCTCGTCCTGCAGCAGGACACGGAGTGTGACGTCTCCCTCGCGAAAACCGCGCTGTCCGAGTAAAAAGTCTGCTGATGGTGGGATTCGATTTAAAGGAGTGCTGACATGGTGGGGAGAATAAGGGTGTGTTCATCACACGCGTTCAGTGTTCTTGATTTACAGCTGTGTGTGTGTGTGTGTGTGTGTGTGTGTGTGAGAGAGTGTCTTTGAGATGAAGAGACGGGCTCTCTGCACTCTTATCGACACCCGAAGGTCCTTGAAAAGTCATCGAGTAGGAAGTATGAACACACGCACGCACACTTTGCCATCTGGCAGGGTAGCTGAGAAATCAAGCCACTGCTCCGTGTGTGTGTAATTTCCTGGTGACCATGCAGAAACAGCTCTCGCACACACACACACACACACACACACACACACACACACACTCTCTCACACGCACACGTTTTCCACCTCGCTTCTCGCTGCCTAATTTCCAGCCGAGGCAACTTTGCGAGTGAGTCACTGATAGGGAGGCTTGTTGCCATGGCGACACGGAGCTGCACGCTCACTTTATTTTATTTTAGGTGATGGCTCTACTGCTGCCTCGCTGCTAATTCAGAGGCACAAAGAGGAAGTTTATTTTTCCGAAATGAGCCTGTTCTTTATAATCTATGGACCTACACTAATGTTTAGTATTAATTGATTTTAATAATAATAATACGATGATTATGATGGGAGCAGCACCGTAAGGACGTGACACGCCCGTTAAAGAGGTGAAAGGAGGTCGAGCTAGCAGTTTCAGATCGGTTTTTGAGGCTCCTGCTAGCCGGGCTGCGTATGCGTGTGTACATGTTTGTTTTTATTTATTTATTAGTCTCTAATGCTCGGTCAGTATGCGTTTCTGCTGAACCTTGTCGTGCCCTTTGTAGTAGAAAAGCCAAACATGTTTACGAAGCAGCGCTGACGCCGAGCGGAACTGAAAATGTCATCCACCCGCACGAGAAATAAACAAACAGTGTTTCTCCTCTGCATCGGGTCAAGTAGTTTGGGTTCTCCTCGCTCTGAATAATAACTACCACCCTGATTATCTCGAGTGAATCGCCAATACGCCGAGATTGAAACTTTTTTTTTGTTAATAAATGTATTAGTTGCACGGTGAAGGGTTTTCCCTAAGGAGACGTTTATGGAAGGAGTCTCCAGAGTCAGCGCTTCGTTCTGTGACACTCACCCGTCTGCCGTCCAGCGCCTGGCACGTCTAAACCCGCCGCTTTCTCCCTGGAGAAATGCACCCGGAGTCGTTTACACGCACGCGTATTCGTTTGGCGAGGGATTTTACCCGGAGCGATTTGCAGTCCGAGCGCAGAGCCGAGCGGAGCAAGGCGCACGCGGTGAAGGTGTCGCTTAAGGCTTCGGTAAGCTCTGCGGCAGCCCTGGGATTCGAACTGGGTCAGGGCCGATCCTTTAAAAGGGAAGTGTTTGGCGTGGCGTATTCGGAGTCTCGAACGAGCCGCGAGGGTAAACGCGGCTAATTGGTGTGTCCTTTCCTCACGTAACGCGTCACACCCGTGTTAATCTCCGTCTGTAAACATTTAACTCCAAGTAGAAATCGTCCTAGAGAAGCGAACTCGTTTTCCCTGATTAGTCCCGGAACGTTCTCCCGCTCGGGGCGGTTCTTCAGGAGAGAGCACGTGGGGTGGGCTGGGGATCTCACTCGGGTGTGGAACACAACACCCGGTCTCTCTCTCTCTCTCTCTCTCTCTCTCTCTCTCTCTCTCTCTCGGTTCGACTCTCGCCGACTCGCTCTCCTCTCGTTCGTGCGTTTAAATCGTATATCCTGACCGCGTTTATTTCTGTAAAGCCGCTTGGTGACGATGTCCGTCGTTAGAAGCGCTGTACGAGTGAAGTCCGAGTGAAGTTTGGTGCATCTGAGCTGCTGAGCTGAGACTTGTGGCGAAGCGTGAGAGAATGCTCTGGAAGCTAGCAGGAGAAGAGAAGGTAAACCGCGGGTACGAGACCGTAAACGTGTTCTTTATCGAGTCGTACGTTAAGCGTGGACTAAGTTTGAGAGCGTTTCAGCGTTCTGACCGGTAAACTGTACGCTTTGCTCTTGTGCTTCATTTCGTTATGAGATCAGATTCGAGCGCGCGCTTGGATTTCTTACTAAACTCTGGCGCACTCTTGTTTACTCACTTTTTTTTTTTTTTTTTTATTCCCCCCTTACAGAAGCAGATCATCGTGGACCCCCTGAACTTCAGCGAGGACCGCTTCCGTCCGTCGCTGGAGGAGCGCTTGGAGAGCATCATCAGCGGCGCCGCGCTCATGGCCGACTCGTCCTGCACGCGCGACGACCGGCGCGAGCGCATCGTGGCCGAGTGCAACTCCGTGCGCCAGGCACTGCAGGACCTGCTCTCCGAGTACATGGGCAACGTACGTACTCTCCTCCTTCCTTTTCATACCCGTCTTCATCCCTCGCTTCTTCTCCCCCTACATACACGCCGCAGTTTATATGAAACGCCTTCTCGTTCAAGTTCACACGATGCGCTGCCGTCATTAACGACAGGAGCGGTTTATCGGATCGACGGGCCGTCGGTCATGGGCGTCTCGTCCGTGATGGGATAACAGTCAAGCGTGTGGCGCTTTCTAGCTTGTCGTCATAGTAACGTCGATGCTGAATGGAGATTTTCCAATATTTTCGCTTTAACAAGGATATAACTGTAACCAGCTCTTTTACAAACTTCCTTCTCTCACACAGTTTATTTCAGTCGATCTCATCATCTCTCTCTCCATGTATGCTGATTTTTATTATTTTTAAAAAAAAAAAAACTTTTACAGCTCACACAAGCATAAAGGTTTTATTGCGACTTTTGTAGCGTCGTGACGTCTTCAGCATTATCGTAAAATTGTCCGCTCTGCATAACGCCCCGTTTCAGTTTTATACAGCTTTCACATGGCCTTTCCATCTACTGTGTGTGTGTGTGTGTGTGTGTGTGTTACTGTGCGTAGCGGTATAATCATTCGGGACGGCGTTTCGTCCCCGCGTGCTCCCGGAGCGTTTTTTTTTTTTTTTTTTTTTAAATCGGGTATTTACCTCCTGATATTTAAAAGTCGTCACGTGACGAGGAAACTGCTAGTGCGGTTCGAGCCCCGTCTGATCCCCGGTGTCCTCTAATTGATCCGACGTGAACTAATCGAATAATTAAGACAGTCGGGCGGTAACGAGAGGGCGAGGTGGTGTGCCGGCGGAACGTCTGTTTCGATGCCAGACAACACGAGTGCGAGAGAATGAACTTTTCGCCGAAGCACTTCATTCAGCGCGCTTCCACGCGACGACATCGATTTATCTCCACGTGCGGCCGAGCGCGTCGGCGAGTGAAGAAGTGCCGTCTTACCCCGCTGGTGCTGGAAGACTCTGATAAAGCACGTGCTGGAGTGTCTCTCTCTCTCTCTCTCTCTCTCTCTCTCTCTCTCTCTGCCAGTCTCTGAATTGGCCCGCGTGCGAGAGACGAGACAGCTGTGGTCCTTGGCTTTGCTCGCCGCTGCAGCGGCGCTCTCTCCGACACGTCCCAGATGGTTTATTGCAGGTTGCGTGCGACTCCAAACCTGCGCCCTACGCTCCCGTCACTGCCTCTGTCATTACTGTAACACTTTTAGCTCGCCAGCCCGGACGCCGAGAAGCCGTCTGTCTGAGCGAGCCCGGTGTGGGGGATTATAATTCCTTTCTTTGAGAGGATTGATCATACGCTTTAGAAATCGAAAAGGGCGCACCAGCATCCTGCTTTTCTCGGTCTGTCGTCGAGGAGAGAAGGGACGTGATCAGTCCTGTTACATGGCACTAAGTTTATCCAGAATCACAGTGTTTTTCCATGTCAGAATGTTCCTCGGTGGAAAAAACATAGCCATTAAAGTGAAATGAAGGAAGTTGCAGTAATCGCGGCTCCTGTCCCGTGCTTCAGTAAACCTCTTTAAACGGCTGGAACCCAGACTGCCCGTGCTGTTATTATAATAAGTCTTTAAAGCCGTGTTCAACAGCACGACGTTGGGATTTGGCGATATTACGCGAACGTCACGTCGCAACACTAACAGATGATGTCTGTTAAATTGTCTGCCTGCCAGAGATGTGATTTTAATGCGTGTTGAAAGGGAGAAATCCTCTGCGGTTCATCGCCGGAAAGCACGTTAGTCACCAGTACGTGACTTCTCGAGGTTCGGCGTCGCGAGCCGGTGGGTTCCGCCTGATAACCCGGTCGCGTTCTCATTAAACATGTAAAATAATTAATCACCCTTGGTGCGTGTGAGAGAGCGCGAGAGATTTGATTGACGCACTGCCATGCGTCCCTGAAGAATCATGGTTGATGAGTACAGACGACGGGCGTCATCACCGCTCGGCCTCCTCTTTATTCATCTAGACACGGAGAAATGCGAGCGGCGTTCCTGCCGAGAGGGGATTTCTCCTTCAGGAGAGTCACGAGCTGCCGCTCGCGCGGAGAACACGACATGACGCGGCTTTAGCTGCTCGCTAGTGGTGACCAGGGTCACGATGTGGCGCTCAGTCTCACAAGACATCTTCCAGCATCCGTTCCGTTCAGTGGAGTGTGTGTGTGTGTGTCATGTACCCCCCCCCCCCTGTCAGTTTCTAAAAGCAGGCCATGTTTTAAACAATCTAGTGCAACACCATGAAAATCCCCGTAAGCCCAATTCACCTGTTCTAGACGTTCCAGAGGAGATCTCCGATCATGTCGAGATGGAACCCCATGCGTGCTCTTCTTCTTGTGAAATCCAAATTTTAGATTTGGCTTCGACTCCTTGACCTACTTTCATCTTTGTGTGTGTGTGTGTTTATTTTTTTGAGCTAATATGGTTCAGCCGCTGCTGTATACTGCGAGGACTGTATGGAGTGTGGATGATTTAACAGTGCGGGGTGTGTGTGTGTGTGTGTGTGTGTGTATCTGTCTGAAGTGTAATAGAGCTTGCAGGCCTTGGAGTAATGATGAAATCTTGTAGAAGCAGAAAGGAAGTCCAGATGCGTCTACACTAAAGGATCATGGGTATAAATTCTTTCCCCGCCGGAGATCAGAGGGCCGACCGACGGACCCTTCGTCCTGCCGTCTCGGTGGCTGGAGAGCGGTTAGAACACCCCTGTGTAATGGAGTGTAATTATAAACGCTCCGCCACTGTTTTTCTGCAGGTTGGACAAAGGCCATAGGAGGTTTTTTTTTAATAATATTTGCTGCTGCACTTTTCTTTTTTAATTTATTTTTATTTATTGACTAAATTCCTTCGTGACGTACTGCTGACTTATGCTGCGTTCACTCACACGGCGATTTTATCGCCGTACTTTGCTGTGCTATGAAGTCGCCGGTAGGCGTTCCTACTACTCGTTGCCATAGTAACGTGCGGCACAACTAGCATCCCACTTTTCACAGCAAATCAGTTTTCTTGCTGCTAAAATGAAACGCTGGAGGGAGAGGAGCTTGTATAAAATTCACCCGTCTGTGTGTGTGGCTACGGATCACGTGCGCTGTACCAAGTCGCATCAAATTTGCATGAAGTTAAACTTTTCTAAACGTACCAAGTCATTGGACATGCCCACATCTAGTCGCCAACGGTCAGGGTCCCTCGTGTTCCCGGAAGTCGCCAGCTCTCGTTGAGAAATGAACGGTCTCCGGTCGCTGTGTGTGAGAACGCACCTTTACTGACACCGAGTCGTTCACCGAGTCGTTCACCGAGTCGTTCACCGAGTCGTTCACCGAGTCGTTCACCGAGTCGTTCACCGAGTCGTTCACCGAGTCGTTCACCGAGTCGTTCACCTCCTGACTCACTGACTGTCCGTTTCTCAGACAGACCTATTTATTTATTCCTCCTGAAGCTCTTGCTGTACGTTTTTGCTCCTGTGTTTAGCGGGTTTTCTGCACACGTTCCCAGTTAATCCGGTGTAGCATTTATGCTCCACGCTCGTGCTTGTAGCCCCGAGGTTAAATCTGAAACGTATAACGATCTCCTAGTGAGGATAGACCACGCTAATGTAACCAAAACACTAGTACTGAATAAACAAAGCATTTATTTTAAACACAGGCTTGGCTTAAACAGAACGCGTCTGGCTTGAATGATGATCGCTGTTTTTAAAACAAAAAAAACCCAAAAAATAAATATTGGCACCCCTGCAACTTAAGAAGCCAGCATCCCGGCTTGTTTTAATGACCCGACGTTGAACTTGGTGTGCTGAAGTCTCTAGCGATGGAGCGGTTTTGTTTTTCTTTTCTTTTTTTAAAGTGATATTTAGTGCTTGAGCTTTGAGTTTTGTTGGCAGAGAGAAGTGAAGTGGCTATTTTCGATGCAGAGAGACTCATTACTCAGACCGCGTAAAGCGTGCAGGCCTTGAGTCACCGCGCGGGCTGCGCCGCTGTGTAGACTTCACGCTTGTTCTCTTTATTTATCTCCATCTTTCTTTCTCACTGTCTCTCTCTCTCTCTCTCTCTCTCTCTCTCTCTCTCTCTCTCTCTCTCTCTCTTCAACCCCCCCCCCCCCCCCCCTTGCTTTGAGGAGTCACTGGCCAATCTTTTTAGCTATAATGAAGCTGTCTTTTCCAGAAGGGCACAACGTATTACTCACACATGGAGAAAGTCGGGCACTCTGGACTGTTTTATTTATTTATGATGGGCAGGGAAATGATTTGGAATGCAAGCTTCATTGCACGTGCTGTACACGATCACAATTTTTTATTTATTTATTTATTTATTTTTCTTATGACTTCCATGTGGATTAAAGACCTAATCAGGTCACTCTTATAAGAAGACGTTCGTTTCAAGTTTATGGGGGGGGGGGAAATAGCCAAGCTTCGCTCGCGTCCAAAATGGCCCGGTAACCAAGAGGGTGCCGCGAGCATGCCGCGGGCAGCCGTGTCACGTGCCGACGGCGCCAGATGCCACGGAGTCCAGATGAAGTCTCACAAATGGTGGGGGGGGTTGTGAGAGAGCTGTGCCCAGTCAGGGTGGGCTGATGTGACACACACACACCATCATCATCATATCAGGATTCTCAGACACATTTCTACAATGCATGTGGATCGTTATATATGGCGTTACTCACAAAACAGTAGTGTTGCATTCAATTTTTAAAAAAAAAAAATATATATATATAGTAGTATAATTTTTTATAATTAGTATAATATTTAAACGATGTATTTACAAAACGTAGCGGTGAAAAACGAGAACATCTTTACAGTTTTCAAGGTTAAATCCAAAATCATCTGCATCCAATCAGATGACGAATAGATCTCCCCGTCAGCGATATCTCGGGAACGGGTATTGTGGCGATGTGATGTATAACGCCTGATCCTGGTAGAGTTCTTACTAGACTTCCAGCCATTTTAATCTCTCGCGCTTGGAGTTCGGTTGTTTTTGAGTGAAGATGAGAACTCCTGAGCGCTTTCCTTCTTGTTTTGTAAACGGTGAAAAACGACGACGGTGACGAGCGAGAGTCCGGAACGCCCCGGTCGTCCGAGTCGGAGTATCCATCTACGTTGTGGTGATGGTGGCGGTGTCTTTGCCTCCATCGTCTCCAAGTGAAGGGAATTCCTGCTAATTCTCAGCCTCTAGCTAGTCCTCCTCAGTCACGCCTGTCGTGTAGGTGTACGAGTGATGGTTTTTCGAGGAGGTCTTCTTGATGGTTGTTATGGTGATGTCGCAGCGCTGTTTTAATATCCCATAATGCTCCGAGAGCACATAGCACTTCGAATGTCGAGAAACAGTTGTAGCTGTCTGACGTCAGTGTTTCCGCTTGATTTTATCTGGAAACTGCGTGCGTCGGTGTAGAGCCCGGGGGTTAGTCGGGGGTTGATGGTGGCTTCGCCAGAGGTAGGTAGGTGTGTATGATCAGCTGCTTCCAGTCACTTTATAATTACTAAGTGTTGTTATTTTTACTAACTACAAAATGATTGGAAGCAGCTGTAAAGTTTTAGCCCCCCCCTTTTTTTTTTTTGTTAAATCATTTCACTTTTTAAAAAAAAAAAAAAATCTCAATTCTTGTAAAAATAATTTTATATATTAACTTAAATGTTGCTTATTATTATTATTATTATTTTTTTTTTAAGAGAGTTTTTGTCTACAATATATTTTTTCTTGATTTGTGTTGTAAATTAGTGGTGCTCTTCCGCCTCTGAGGTGTGCTAGTGCGTGTTGGTGCGATCTCTCGATTCATTTTGGAATTGATCCAGACAGGGTGACGTGTCTGAAAGCGTTTCGAGATGTAGTCTAAGGGGTATTTGATGCACCGGAGGAACGAGACGTCGCGTGAGGCGGAGGCGTTCGTGCCGACGCTGTCGGTGTCGAGTCTTATTATTTGGAGCCTTATTGACTTCTTACTGTATGGCTCGATGCGATTTGAGAGCCGTTATATCATCGTGCGTCGTTGAAATGTCTTGAAGAGTCGTGATGTGATGAAATGATTTTCCCCAGCTCCTGGTTGCAGGAACGATCAGTGATGTAGGACGTGCGCTGCAGTGATCTCATCATGAGTGAGGGCATGTTAGGCGTTTATAAAACAATACGGTAAAATCCAGTCGTCGGTGCGGACGCCATCGTTAATGACGCTCGCAGTGAGCCGTCCTTCCGCCACACTGTAGTCTGTTAACAGTAATCTTTGGTTGCTAAGCAACAGGCTAAACAAAAACGTAAGCGTTTACGGACAGGACGATAACTTGCCGGATTAAAACGGGGTACGTTTACTACCGTGATGCGCGCTCGGGTTTTGTGTACGTCGCCGATTTATGTCGATTCAGCCAGATCACCGCTCGGCCAATCGGATTTCAGAATCGAATGCGTCTTGACTTATTGTAAGCTTTTACAGCATTACATCTCATTGCGGTTGGATCCAAACCCTACAAAACAAAATATCATCCAGTTTGTGTATCAAATATCCCCCGCCCCCTTCGTGCGTGTTAATTTTCCCGTCACACCCAGTTGTCTTCCGCCTCGCTTTTATTAATAATTCACTGGGAAATCTGCAGCCTCACAGCGACGCGCGTACGCAGCGAGCGGCAGCTAATACGATTCGACACGTTAACGCTACTGACATTTACATGTCTTCCACTCGAAGGCTAGCATCTGCACCTGCTGCTTCCCCGCTGACTCTGAACACACGCTTCTGACATTCCGGCGTTGGTGATACGCTCGGTCTTTTTACCCCGCGAGCCAAAACATGCCACGCGGCTTCAGACGTAGCCCGTGCGCGTGGAGATCTCCGAGGACGTGTCCCGGGAAGGATGTCAGTTTGGCTCATGATAAAAATCAAAATGGAAGGTCATGTTTCTCCGAGTTGCTTCGCTCACATGGAAGAAGGGAAGAAGCTGCTGTGCAGATGTTTTCTGACCAGCTGTTGATGTGGAAGAGGTTTGGTGCCTGAGCGCATGGAAGCAACTTGCTGACTCTTTCTGAGACCCGTCTGGTTTTAGTAGGCGTGTAGGTTGATGCGCGGGGGTTTTATTTTTCAGTGGCTGAAGGTTATTCTTTCTGAGGTTTGGAGAGTGTCGTGTTGCTGTCATAAGTGTTACAGTTTGAAGTTCGGGTTCACACGCGTCCTGATCCACGTGTCCTATCCGGTTTCAGCCTCGACTCTGCTGGGCCTCGGGTCAGTCCCCGTGACTGGAAAGGGGGAAAAAAAAGAAATGTATTGTACAGTTTCATTAGTGTGACTGTACTCCTGTGTGAAAGTAGATGCAACTCTGTGGATGGTGTGTGAAATCTCTGAAGGATCTTTCCACACTTTAATATTTCTAAACGGTGAATCTGCCAGTACTCACCAGTTCCTCCGCTACTCTTCCAGAGGCCGTGAAGCCAGTCTCCGCTCAGGCGGCGTTTCGGGCTCCCGGTGTTCGTTGCGGTCTTCTCTTGCACCTTGTCAGGAGCGTGTATCCGGCGGGGAAGGAGAACATCCTCTCACTGCTCTCAGCTCCGTTCTTCCTCCTCCACCTTCAGCGGCGTTAACACGTGCTAATCGGCTTGCTACCGCCGCCCTCGTCTCTTCACTTACTGCTCTTTTCTTAACGGTAATTAGTCTTCCCCTCCCCTCGTTCGCTAATCACTTTATTCCTGCAGCGCTTTTACCGAGTACCTAACGAATCCATTAGCAGCCCGTGGTAAACACGGGCGTATTTGCATGCGGGTTTTGCCCGTTGACGGGCTCTGACCTTGCTGTCGTTTCAGCCCGATTCGACGCCTGTTTAGAGCGAAGATCTGAGCCTCGGCTCAGGTGAAATGCCATGTGAGCAGAGGAACAATGACAACAAAAAAACATCCTGATTGTCTGAAGCCAGTTGAAGGTTATG